>NC_056749.1:314179459-314361959 GCF_019279795.1 Protopterus annectens | reverse complement strand
AGAATTAACAGCCAAATAAAGGAAAGAGGAATACAGTTTATATATTTTATTAATAACAAAAAGCTTGATTTATCACCGAAAACAACATGATAATGAGCTATAGGTAACATTATGGTCTTGATGGTATGATAGTTGTTGCTGTCTGATGCATGAAACTAATAATTAGTAGACACATATAGGCTTAAGGAATATTTCACTTTATTTTGCAAGATTATGAATGGCTATTATGAATATTAATCTGCATAATATTCTTTTTTTTCCACATGTTTAATAATAAAAGTATGTTTTACTGTGGTAATAAATGACTATTTAGAAAAAACACAAAACATTGTGGTATTGATGTATTTTTCTCGTATTTTCCTGGCACATGCTAATGAGATGTAACAGCCAAATACAGTGGACAGTTTTATTTTATTTTACATGATTATCAACATTATTTGATACCCTGTTTGCAAGTGGTATCAAATATTAATAACCGATAGTAAGAAATAATAACCAAGAATAAGCTATAAGAAAAATTAATTTTATTTTACATTAAAATATTAATTCTTGCATAGTTTTTACAACATATGTCCTGCTCCTGTAATCTGTTTCAGTTATGAACGTCATTTATTCCCTTGCCTGCTTTTCTGAGAAATACTGCAAAAAGTACAGTTGTGTACCTACCATAAATGTAGATGTTCGAGTGTATTCACTGTTGCAGTCATTACAGTTGGGTTATCCTGCTGGCAGGCTACCCGCAGTCGGCCCAAGTTCCAAAGTCTAGGTCTGGCATCAGTTGCTGTTGCCTCCTCCCTGCCGTCAGTCCGTCAGGGGTATAAAAGATGCAGCCAATGCCATTTTCTTCAGGTTTTTCTTGCCCCAGATGTCAGGTGCCCCTAAAATGGTAGGCTAAATTATGCCAAAAAGCATACATACAGAAAAAACAACTTTTCATTCATCTACCAGCAAATACATCACATAGGTTGTATAGAAAAGAGAAGTACAGATAAGTCCCAGTAAAGAAAAGGAGGATGGTGAGAGGGTAACCTGGACTGCAACAGTGAATACACTTGAACATCTACATTTATGGTAGGTACACAACTGTACTATGTTCATCGTGTTTCACTGTTGCAGTCATTACAATTGAGTTGAATCCCAAAGCTAAGGTTGGGAGGCTGGTGCTAAATAGGATTAGGAGAGGCTATCAGGCCCTGCAGAACTGCAGTGGCAAAGCCTGCCCTGGATTTAGAGTAGAGAGGTAATTGATAGTGCTTTGTAAAATTACGCACTGAACTCCAAGTTGCAGCCTCTAAGATGTCTTTGGTTGGTACTCCTCTGAGGAAGGCTGCTGAAGTGGCTGCTGCTCTGGCTGAATGTGGCCTAATACCCTTAGGCACTGATTTGCCATGCTGTGAATAGCAGAAACGAATGCAGTGGCCTATCCACTTTGAAATAGTCTGTTTTGAGATAGGCTTTCCTTGTGATCCTGCAGCATATGCCACTAGAAGTTGTTCAGTCTTTCTGAAAGCTTTGGTTCTGTCCAAGTAGAAGCGCAGCTGCCTGTGAATGTCCAAAGAATGCAGAAGTCTCTCACCCTTATTCTGTGGGTTTGGGTAAAAGATAGGCAAATAAATTGTTTGATTAAGGGCCATACTGGACACTACCTTAGGCATAAATGTAGGGTTTGTCCTCAGAGAAACCCTGTCATGGTGGAAGGTTCCACAGACATGAGTGCCTGTAACTCTGAGACTCATCTAGTGGAGGTTATTGCTAGAAGCAGAGCTGTTTTCCAGGATAAGAATTTTATATCAGCTGCAGAGGTTGGCTCAAACGGAGGCAGTGTGAGTTTTCAAAGACACAGTTGAGGTCCCATGGAGGTACTGGGGCTCTCCTTGGAGGTCTTATGTTTTTGGCCCCTCTGAGGTACTGCCTTAGTAATGGATGCGAAAAAATAGGTGGTTCTGTATTGTAATGAGCTGAAATGGCAGAGGCATGAATTTTAATTGATGAAAAGGAAAGGCCTTTATCCAGCATCTCAGTTAAGTATTGCAAAATCTGAGGAATATTTGGAACAATCATGTCAATACCTTGTGCCTGGTTCCAAGCACAGAATCTCTTTCATTTTTATGCATAAGATTTTCTG
This sequence comes from Protopterus annectens, assembly GCF_019279795.1. Classification (NCBI taxonomy): domain Eukaryota; kingdom Metazoa; phylum Chordata; order Ceratodontiformes; family Protopteridae; genus Protopterus; species Protopterus annectens. Next base: position 314,359,834 of record NC_056749.1, on the reverse strand, counting down.
GTGCTAGGCCTTCTGGCCTCCAAAATAACATCCATCACTGCTTTAGAGAGAGATCTGTCTTGAATGGCTACATTATCTGCCATGCTGCCAGGTTTAAGGTCCTGAGTTGGCTGTGCAGTATCTGACTGTCTTGTTGGGTCAATAAGTGAGGAATTTGAGGTAATGTCCAAGCTGGGCATTGAGACAAGCTATTTAGGATTGGGTACCAGTGCTGGCGGGGCCACTCTGGAGCAATCAGTATCATTTTTGGCTTCTCTTGTCTGAACTTGAGGAGTACCTTGGGGAGGAGAGGCAGAGGAGGAAAGGCATATACTGTTAGGTTTTTCCAGCTGAAAGATAGAGCATCCACTTTCCATGCTTACTTGTGATAAGTCCTTGTGCAGAATCTCTGTAGCTGGCAGTTGTGAGGAGAGGCAAACAGGTCTATGTCCGGGCATCCCCAGTTCTTTGTTATCATGCTGAATACTTGTGGATCCAATTTCCACTCGTGGGGATCCATTAGGTTTCTGCTTAGTTTGTCTGCCAGAGTATTTATCCTTCCTGGCAGGAATTGTGCTTGCAGATGTACTTGGTAAGTCAATGCTGTGTCCCACAAGTTCATGGCTAGTCTGCAGAGGGGGTAGGAATGTGTGCCCCCCTGCTTGTTTATGTACCACATGACTGTAGTATTGTCCATATTTATCAGTAGTTGTCCTGGATGAAGTAGATCCTTGAAGGCTGTCAGGGCATTCTGTACAGCTAACATCTCTTTTTGATTGATATGTAGATGCATTTGACTTGTGGACCATGTGCCCTGAATACATCTTCCTGCCATATGGGCCCCCCAGACATAATCTGATGCATCTGTTGTCAATGTCTGCCTGGCTGTGGGTATGGTGAATGGCTGTCCTATGTTGAGGTGACAGGCTTTTGCCCACCATTGAAACTCCTATTGCAGGCAGGGAATGAGGGTAATTATTGTTTCCAGGCTGTTGCAATGTTGAGTCCAAACACTTTTTAGATAACATTGAAGTTTCCTCATATGCAGTCTTGCATATGGAATTAGTAGACTGCAGGATGCCATGAAGCCCAAAGCCTGCAGAATTTTTCTTGCAGATAACTGGGTCTTTGTTGCCAACATTTTGAAATAAGTAGTCAGTTGTCTGTGTTTGTCTGGCGTGAGATAAGCCATCTGGGCAGTTGTATTTAAGCTTGCATCCAGGAATATTATCTCTTGAGAGGGTACGAGTTTTGATTTCTTTTCATTTACTGCGTACCCTAGACCTGTTAGTAACCTTTTTACAAATGCCAGATGCTGTAGTAGAGTGTCCTTGTTCTCTGCTTGAATAAGGCAGTCATCCAAGTAAGGATATATTTGTATTCCTCTTTGTCTGCAAAATGCAATCACTGGTGCCAGGCATTTTGTGAAGTCCCTGGGTGCAGTAGATAAGCCAAAGGGCAGTGCACAGAATTGGTAGTGCATTGAGCCAGCTATAAATCTGCGGTATATTCTGCATGATTGTCTGATTGGGACATGCAGGTATGCCTCTTTTAGGTCTAAAGTCACAAGCCAAGCCTTCTTGCCCAGCATGGGTAGAAGCTGCTGCAGAGTTAACATTTTGAATTTTGGAATGTCCAGGAATGTGTTTAGGATAGACAGGTCCAGTATTGGTCTCTAGGCTTTGTCCTTTCTGGGTACCAAGAATAGCCTTGAGTAAAATCCTTGTCCCTGCTCTTATTGTGGTACTTGTTGAATGGCTCTCATGTCCATGATGAATGAAACTTGTTTTTGTGCCTCTACCCATTGATTACGTGGCAGGTCTGGCATTCCGTTTGGCCTTGGCAGGGTGTGAAAGTGGAACCTATAGCCTTGAGATATGATATATAAGACCCATTTGTCCTGGGTGATCATGTGCCGATTTTGTGAAAAAAGTGCTAGTTTTCCCCCCAAAGGAGCTACCAAAAGATAAGAGCTTGGTGTTGGCAGGGGAAAGTCATTGAGAATGTTTCCTGCATGGCTGTGATTTTTCCTCTCCATTTTTGGAGGTAGAAGCACCCCATTGCTTAGGCCTGTATGAGCCTTGGGGTTGTGATCTGCCTCTGGGGCATCTGTATCTGCCTCTTTGTGGCTTGTCTGACACTGGAAAGGACCAATTCTTTGTAGGCCAGTTCCTGCTACATCTGGGAGGCTGTACCTGTAAGAAATCCTTCACTGTTTGCATAGATTTAGCTTTGTCTTGCATTTTCTTCAACACTTCTTCTTTAACACCAAACAAGGAATCATGCTGTAATGGAGCATCTAATAGTTTTGCTTTAACATGATCAGGCAGATTCTGTTCTTTTAACCAAGCATGCCTCCTAATGACAGAACCTGTAACTGCGGCCCTGCAGGAGGCCTCTAGAGAATCAAAACCACATTGCAAAGTATGCTTTCCCACTTGTTCAGCTGCATGCAATAAATCCTGCATTTCTTTGTTTTCTGCACATTCTGAATTTGTCAACATTTTCTGTTTAAGCAGTGACATAAGATATTGCTGATATTTAAGCATGTGAAATTGACAATTTAAAGCTCTTACAGCCAAGGTAGCAGAAGTATAAATCATTTCCCCCCATCTGTCCAGGCCCTTGAATCCCTATCAGAGGGGATAGGGTTTTTTGCAGTGGAAGCCTTGACCCCCTTGGGACCCTGAGAATTAGTTTCTGGGTCAGCAGCAGGGTTTTTGTAAAGAAATTTATGTGAATCTGGAACCCTGTAGTATCTGTCTGCCTTAACAGGAGCTGGTGGTAAAGAGTCAGGAGATAAACCGGACTCTGTAAAAACATCTACAATGTCTAAAACAGGAGGAATAGCAAGGGGCCTGTGCTGGGGTAATAAAAGGAAGTCTCTGAGCCTTTTCTTGGATTCTGAGTAATCTTGGCTCTCCCAATGGAAATGTTCCCGCATAGTATGCAGGGTCTCCCCAAAAGAATAATCCTCAGGAGGAGAGGCTGAAGGGATAGATTCTTCAGAATCAGAATCCTCATAGGGAGGAAGGGAATATTCATGTTCAGAAGAGGAATCAGAGGAAATGGAAACCTGATCTGAAGATTCATATTCTATCTCTTGCCTAGGCCTCTTATCAGGAGGGGGATGGAAACCCCTGATCAAAGAAATTAGGTCTACGGCCATTTTAAGCATCTGTTTTTTAGGCATGAGGCCAGTCCAGGAGAATGCTGTACTTGTTTCTTTGTCTTTAAAGCTGCTTTATTCTTTGCCTTTGAAGCTGAAGTTGGCTTTACATATAACTGTGTAGGCCTGAAAACACCCTCAGAAGCCAATGCCTGCTCAGTGGCTCCGGACCCATCTGAGGGAATAGTTTCCGAGTGTCCAATACCATGAGTTTCCAGCGGCCTAGTTGGCTCCATGTGGGAGTCGGAAGTGGCATGTGGCTCTGTGGTAGCGGGTGTCAGGGGCTGCGAAAGCACCTTACTGAGAACCGGCGAACCGGCGACAGGCCTAGCGGAAGCCTCGTCGTCGGTTTTGGACCTCAGATGCCGGTCCTTTTCTTTTTCTTTGCGCTTTTTATAAACTCCGGTAGTTGACTGTTCCAACGGCATTATATAATTGAATCTTCGGCCAAAGTAATGAAATGCAAAATCGTACTGGATTTGACAAGTATCTGATTTATATGCATCTATATTTATAGTTAAGGCTGTAGGTTCAAGAGATTCAGTAAGCTGTACCTGCAATATTATAGCAATAACCCGCGCCTGGGTGTGGGTAATGCTGGATTTACCCACGGTTGGTGTGGTTTGGTCATGAGGGCGAAGCCCGAGTGGCCAAAACAAAGCCAACCGTGGGTAAATCCAGCATTACCCACACCCAGAATTGGGTTATTGCTATTATACAATGACATTATTTAAGGAAAAAAATAATTACTTTTCTTAAATAATGGCATTGTATAATGCCTCCTTGCTGCTCTTCCACAGCTCTCTGGTATTCTGCGGCAGTTCTGATGTACTGCGCATGCGTATGCCCACGCAGTATATCAGAGCTGTGGGCAAAAGCAATGGAGAAAGCAAGATCTCCGTTTCTTTTTACAAACTGTTTTGCTATGTTAAATGGGTTTAACATAGCGAGACAGCTTTAAAAAAGCAACAGGGAATCTCCGTTGTTTTTTTAAAGCTGTCTCGCTATGTTAAACCCGTTTAACATAGCGAGACAGTTTTGAAAAAAGCAACGGAGAAAGCAAGATCTCCGTTGCTTTTTACAAACTGTCTCGCTATGTTAAACTCCTTTAACATAGCGAGACAGTGTGAAGCAATGGAGATCTTGCGTTCTCCGTTGCTGTAAAAAAAGAGTTATAGTAATGGAAAAAGTCCGGGCGACCGGACCTTTTTCCATTACTATAACTCAGATTTACAATGTGCACGCTGCCAATCAGCGTGCACGTTTTTTAATATTAATGGGGGGGGGGGTCGTTGTATAATCAGTTTTAATAGTGATAAGCACATGCACTTTTCACTGCATGAATAAAAAAAGAAGTAGAAACAATATAGCTCACACTTTAAATAATTTTGAGGTTTTCTTAGTTGAAATAATAAAAACAATTTGCCTGCGCAATGAGTACATGCTAATAACATGATACTAAGCATGGTATTCACAATCAGGAACTCGTTTGTAGCATGCTGTTGTGCAAGTTGCACACATGCACAAAGTGTGATTCATACAGCATTGCTATGCATACATGCAAACCTCCAAAAGCTGTATAGAAAGTCATATACAAATTAGTGCATAAGAATATTTAAATGCAGAAAATATGTAAATGTTATGATATTGCTGTGTGAATTAGGCATCTTTATCACTTGTATGCAAGTGCATGTTGCACACATAGGTTATAATTAGGAGAGCACTTTTCATTTCTAGACAATTTGCAAACAACAAGGATGCTTGGTGTGTCTATAAGTTTCATGGTTTAGTACTTTCAGATGCCTGTTGCCATAGTACCACAAGCCAGTGTGCTTTGAGGAGCCTGGCACCCAAGACAGAGGCATTACTGGCAGTGGCTACCACACTAATTTTGAGAGGAAAGGAAGTACTTGAACACTTTAACATGGAAAGGAACATTAAAAGAGCTTTGGTAAACTTGCATGGCCACGAACTATAACTGGGGAGAATGTGTGGCCATTGTCTTCTTGTGGATTCCAAGGCATATATAACCCTCACTGTATTTGCTGCCGGAACCTTTCATAGACAGACTAGAGACACACTGAGTATTTCACAAGTGTCAGCCTTGAGGATATTGCACAATTACTCAATGTTATTCTAGCCTTGTAGATGAGTATATCAATTTCCCATAAAGGACTGAACTACAACCATTCATGCTTTCAGTGGTCTGGAACTCTCTCCTGACACACTGTGTGATAGATCAAACCTGTGTGTATACTGATGCTTGCCTGATCCACTGGGTAATAACCACCATAACAAGAAGTGATACCATTATATCATCTGTTATGTACTGTGAGATACATGTGGTTGTCTCATTAATGTCTCAGCTCAGCATTTTGGCACTGCCCATGCTTCTCACATTTGACAAGATTCCACTGTACCATGTCCTACATAGTAGGATACCACATAGTTACCTGGTAGAAAAGTACAGAATAAATCACCCATTACCTCACAGCTGATTTTGTAAAGAGCAACTAATATTTAATTATTAATCATCCCATCTCTATGTGACCTCCTTCCGATTTTTTTTTTTTTTTTTTTTTTTTACAGGTGATACAGGCTGCCCTGTTCTACTATGAAATTCTGACTTCCTTAAAGCAGGTGAATTGAAATGTTGAAAAAAAAATCCCAAAACACAGAAGGTGAAAAAATGAGTTTTAACTGTTTTTTTGCCAGAGGGCAAGCCTTCTTGTATCCTCGAATGTGAAGCAGAAGCATACCATACCATATACCCTGAACTTATATCTGCACCAATTCCACGGTTGCATAAACTTGAAGTGAGTAATCTTCCAAAACATTAGGTATTTTTCTATACTATTCCCATACCGTGCTTTGTACTATGACACTAATGATTATTTTGCAACTATGCAATACAACGTTGATTAGTATACAGTCCACAGGAAATATATGTCAAGTGGGGGCTTCCTGCTTACTTTTCCTTTTTTCTATTTTCTAGTACTGTAGTCTTGTGTGTAACTGCATCTAGCAGGCCAGAATAACGTGTGTGTATGTTATATATAGAGAGAGAGAGAGTGAAGGAGAGCTATATACACATCCATTTTAAGACCACTTGACAAACTAGTGTAATGACCTAATGCAAACAGTGCTATGGGGATGGCAGTCGCCCTTGCATATAAAAAGTGCTAAATCCATGTTTTTTTATCATGTTTTATTCAACAGTTTTTTTCTACTTGCACATAAAAAAGACTACAGCCATAGCTTTTCAGAAGGTTTCATTCTATGCTTGTTCTGAAGTGGTGGAATATGTACGTATATGAGGCAGCTGTCTATTGGCATACTCTCAGGGTTTGCAGGATATACAGTTCAGGAGCAGCTCATGCCACTGCACCTGTTACTGGGCATGCACATTCCATGTCAGCATGCTGTAGTTCTTCTAATGTACTGTGCTAATAGTGTCATTTCTCCTTCTATTCCCTTTTATTTTGCACCACAGCAAGAAATTCAGCTCAACTGATACACCCACCTAAGCAGGTCCCGAACCCTGTAAGTATCTTTCATTTTATCTATAGACTTTAATTAATTGCCATTAATTATGCATTTGCATAATATTGATGCAACTGAGCAAACTTTCTTCCCATTTTGTCTCCTACAGTAAGGCCTGTAAGAGCCTGAGGTACCTCAATTGCAGTCCAATTTTACTGCAAGGGTGAGAGCCCTGCCTCTTGTATATACCATGTCTGGCTGAAAGGGGAGGAGCAGTGGCTCCTTCCTCCAAGGATATACCATGTTGCCATAACCACCAGGAGCAATCCCAGTAGCAGGCAGTAGGATAGTCAGTGATTGACAAGGTGCTGAAGCGGAAGAAGGGCTCATACCAGCACCTTCTGCAATGGGTGGAAGACTCATTAAACAGGCAGACTCTGGACATCAAGTCAACAGAGACTACCCCCATCAACATCAGGGAAAACCCATCTTATGTAACTAGGCTCTCCATAATGGTCTTGGAATGGTTTGGTAATGCACTTGTCTCATGTACCCCTCCTATCTTCCATGATCTGTACAGCCACCCTACTGTGTCATACACACCCACTGTGTGTTGACCCATATCTTAGTCCATCACCAGCTGTCCATCTTCTGTCTATCTACTTTTTTCCTCTATGAAGCCTGTCAATTGTCTGACCACTCACCCCTATGTGTCTTGTTTGTTTTTCATGTTTTTTGCAAAAATTCTTATTTCTTCCTTGACTGATCTTCCTGCCCTTGTTTCCCAGTATCCTTCTGCTTCATCCTTATTTAGTTTAGAAACAAGTTAGTATATGTTCCACTCAAAATGAGTATACCCTCCTCCCCTACTTTCTCCAGTATCTCCAGCACAATCCTCTTTTGTTACCATATTTAGTTTCCTTGTCTTTTCTTCCAGCTTTCTTCCAACATTCCTGTCTGTGCTATTTCCACTTAAATAAATGAAAAAAAATTGTGTCCATCACTTGAACCCTGCATGGAATGGCTGTTAGTCTGATGGGTTTATCTATTTCCAGTGATTGCACGCAAGGTACGTGCAGCTTCTCCCGGGTAGTCTTGTTGTATTAGATCAAAGCTGCACTTACTAGCTAACTTGAGTAACTTACACTAGGACTTTGACATGTACACATTTTTATGTATATGTGCTGATTTTTCCTAAACACTGTATCTAAATTGCAGAATTGTAACTCTTCAGAGCTTGCTTGGGTAGTTCATTGTAGACTGCATACAGGTACTAAAACAGTGCAGGTGATTTGCACATACTGCTGAAGCACGATTGTATGCAGATTTGTCTTGCACATTTGCATACTGTATGACTACGACTATGAGTACCACTCTAAAACTGAGATACAGATACCATATACCAAAACCAAGCTATTATTTCAGAAAGAAAAATAAGTGCTCAAAACTGCATAGTTATAAAGAATCTTTCTTTTAAGATAAGACTGTGCATAGGTATGGACTAGAACCTTTTTATATGTAAGAGGTGGCTAGAAGCTGGTATATTTAAAAATATATATACATAAATTGGCCATATGCTAATGTTTTTGCAGGAACCCAGAATTAGCCTGCAAACATCTTACTTACTGGAAGGCATGGCATGCACATGCATGAAGAAGCAAAGGCAAGCAGTACTGGGAATATCTGTTATATTAAAATTACATTTAAAGTGTGTTAGCAAATATTCAGTCTGAAATAGGTTCTGTTTTAACAGTAGATGACATTATAAAATCTTCAGATTTGGCTGTTTTTGTATGAATTTATTGTCATAGCTAGCAGTCTGGACTCAAAAGATGAGAAAGCTACATAAACACTGGACAACAAAATGTAATGAAGTCCAGTCTTTAAAAGTAAGCAGTATATAGCAGAAACAAGCAGTTTGTTTCTTAATCATTAATGCATGACCTATGTGTTATGTTACTGTATGTCAAAAAAAGTTTTTTTCTGCAGAACTACAAGCTAAGCAGCAATATACTACAACTATAACTTAACAGATAATAAAACATATTTACCATATCATACATACTACAAGTATCACTTTATAGAGTTTCTGAATTCTAAAGAAAATGTACATTTTGTATTTAATGCTCATATTGGAGTCTAAGCATTAAGGCATGGGCACTCAAAATTCTTTTGCAGTTTAATTGTTTTGCTTGCCTGGGGACACAACACAGCATTAATACATTTATTAAATATGTACAGTGCACTACATTTGAGAGAGACTTCCAGCACATTATTTGCATTAAGAATTCTTTATTAATGCCGAGGCTTATTATTGTAGTGAGAATGTGGCCTCCTTTGTTAGATTGCTGCAATTTTGTAGGATGAAATATTTGTGGAATACTGTCAACTCTGATTTCATCCTTGATTAATTACTGGTTATCTTACTAGCTTTCATCTATTTATTCAACAAATAAACATTAATAAATCACTGTCTATGGCTGTGACTAACTCAGTGATACAAGTTTGCTTTGTTCCACTTTCTCACAACAATTTCTATATTTATTTTAAACAGAAACCATATAACTATCCACTGTATGATCAATGTACCCAAGTACAGGAACTTCAAATGAGAGGGGTGGTCTTGGTGCATAATGGAATAATTACAAGTAACCTTCATAACACAGTTTTGCAGATGAATAAAAGTGACACTCACGGGATATTTTTCTTAAGTATACTAAAACAAACAAAAAAGAAAAAGAAACACACACACACACACACACACACACACACACACACACACACACACACACACACACACACACACACACACACACACAACTAGTTGCAGGAGCAGGTCACCATTGTAATAACTGCTTGCTTTTTTCATGAAATAAATGCAGTTAATCTGCATTTGTCATTATTTTGTCTGCTTATCACTTTTTAACAGATACAGATAAAAATGACAAAGGGCAATAAATGGTAACATCACTCTTAGTTCCTAGATAGTCTAGTTGCAAAATTTTACTATCTGCACAATTATTACCTTCTTCAACATTTATCTGTCTGTATGTCTATCTAGCTGTCTGTTTATCTATACATCCATTTCTTTATTTGACTGTTTTACTTGGTAATTTGCATGGTCCAAGGACTCCTTTCAGCCACGATTCAGAGCAAAGTGATGTCAATTTTGAATAAACAGCCAGCAAAGAAATCAAAAAGAAGGCAATGATTAAACAAGTATTCTGCTACACAGGTTCAGATATATTACAAAATGGCTGCAATGCCTAAGGTAATGCCAGTGAGAAAGTATAACTGTGTAAGTAAACTTATAACAGCAGATGTTCAAATGATTACTGCTAAAGCAGCCTTAGTTATACAGGTTATATGACAGTGTGGATATAACAGCCAAACAGCTTCCAAATGCCCAGACCTCACTAAAAATACAGATTTGGGTGCCAAGCCCTTCAGAGCTTTTTATGACAGCAGAAAGAGGGAACCATGCCAAGAAAGACCACAATCCAGACAGTTTCCAAAGTTTCAGGGTACCTTCCACACACCCAAAAAAGTAGGCAGCTCAAAATGCGATGACAAAGTTAGGTTTAGGCACAAAGACCTTCAAACTTTCCTGTCACCAAACAGAGCGCGCCTTTGCAGGGTTTCAAGGGTTGATGGTCGACTAATGTTACTACGCTTTTGGGTAGATAAGTTTCCTTCAGGAGAAAAAAACTTTTATTTTTGCAACAGAACAGTTACTTGTAAAATATAAACATTTTAGATAGGAAAAAAGTGTTTTCATTGATTGCTATGTAAGTTTTGTTCTCTTTTAAACAAGAATGTTACTTTTTAACTTTTGTGTTATAATGTTGTTAAAACTTATTTAAAACTACACTTTTTTTGAGAAACTGTTGCTATTTTACTCTTTCTGGTGGTATTTAATGCGCATTATACTGTGTTTTCAGGGAATTTTTGTTTTTTACAACTCACCTGTGTTACCTGCTATTACTGCTTAGATTCCCTGGGAATCATGCACCTTTTTTGCCTTAACCATGGAACATACTACTGGTTACTTGATTGTACCTTCTTCAAGGCACAAAAAGAAAATTGTTAAACAGCCTTTGTCACCACAGCAAGCAGCTGAGTTGTTGTCTCGGCCACATATGAGTGACTCTGTTGTTTCCAAAGCTGGTTCCTTAGGCTACTCATATTTTCCCTAGGTCCTGCTGGTGTGGTCCAGGCAGCCACCACAGACTGGGGGATAAACATACTTTCTGCTTGTTGTTGTGCTCATGACAGGCATGGGAGAGACACTATTCTCGATTTCGGAAGAAGGAGCAGGGGTATGTCTCTGTTCTTAGCCACAAAGCTTTGCACATCCCTGGGGGTCTGTGATTGTTAGCCATTCTGGGTCTGTTTCTTGAGGAATTTGTCTTAAAAATAAACAAATATCTGACCATATGTCTTCACATGTTTCAATAACACCGGAGATAAGTAATGTATTGGGCTTAGTTCAGGGTTTAGTGCAGGCTCTTAACACTTTTTTATAAATGGCTCTGTTAAAATAGAAAGCATTTTCTTGAAGATATTCAAAAGTTTGAACCTGAAAAGGAGTGTGAAGGGACTGATGGTATAATATCTCCACAGATTTCTGATTCAGATTCTGAAAAGAGTATAACATTGGATAGTCCCCGTCAAGGATTCTCTTTCTCTGAGAATACTTCTGGAATTAATCAGTTACTTTAATGAGAAACATTTGTTTCTCAGTCCCTCAGAAAATATGAGTTATTACAACTGGAATTTCTTGAACTGACACCTATTCCTCCTGTACTTTCTGCACTGGAAGATGCTTTTGTCACAGACTGCAATTTCCCTGGCAGACAGCATGCTGTGCCTAAAAAAGCAGATTGATTATATATGGTTCCCCAGTCTTTTAAGTTTTTTATATACTAATCCCAGATCTCACACAGCAGCACTATCTTTAGTAAACCCATATGATGCTAAGCACTTTGTTAATATTAATCATTTTCCCTCTGACAAGGATGGGAAGATTTTTTTTAAAAGTTTGGGAAAAATGTATACTTCTGCAACTTCTGATTTTAGAATTTGCAGCTGTTAGGCTCATATGTTGAAGTTTATCCATTACACTTGTGAGAGTCTGGGAAATGTTTTGTCATTGGTTGCATCTTGTGTGGAAATATCTGCTTTGTACAATTTGGCTTTTACTGTTTCTCAACTCCCTACCCATTCTTTAAAATGCAGATATGCCTCTACTGATACCACTACCAGAGCTGTTGTCACTGGAACTGTTATAAGGAGGATTGTCTGGATGCATTCACAAACCCTCTGACAGTACATCAAAAATGAAATTTTGAATTCTCCTTTTTGTAGAGAACAAGTTTTTGGACCTTGCTCTGCAGAGGTCTTTAAAAACTGTGGTGAGAGGAGGAAGCTGATATAAGGGATCTTTCAGATTTTTCAGCCCTCCTTCTTCAAGTTTTCCAAGGAATTATACTCTCCCTTGTACATGGCAGGAAGGTTGCAAAAACAAAGTGGACTCCCCCCTGAACAAATGACAGTCTAAAAAGTCTGAATGACTATATGATGGACTTTCCTCTCTTTTCCTACCCTGGTAGCCCATTAATTCTTCTAGATCTGAACTTCCATTTCTCTATTTGGTATCGGATTATTTCAAACATATGGGTTCTGAGAGTAATCAATCAAGGTTACAGATGGCAGTGGGCCTCTCTTCCTCCTTTTTAGGGGACTCCACATCTTCTAGATCAAATGTTTTTCCCCCTCATTTGCTGGCCCAGCTGCTGATAAAAGCTGTCTCTCCTCCTCAGTTAGGCAAATAATTTTGTTCAAAGAGGTTTATGGTGTAAAAGGAAGAAGTCTATTGAAGACCAGTTCTGGACCTTTCCTTTCTGAACCAGTCTATTATAGTGCCCAAGTTTAGAATTATGTCACTTTAAAACATGCTGCCAGTTATTCCTCATCTGAGTTTTCAGTGACCTTAGATTTAAAAGATGCATAACATCATATTCCTATAGATCCAGGCTCCAGGGATTTCTAAAGGTTTTCTGTGTCTGATCACATTGTCAGTCATTTGCCTTATCCTCTGGGCTATCTACTGGGTGTTCAGAAAGTGGAATATTCCCATTTTTTCTTACTTAGATGATTTGCTTATCTTCGCAGAGTTTGTTTTTTTCAAAGTGTCAGGAATCCTTCATTGGATATAGGATCTCTGACACAGGGTGGAATTAGAGAACATTCAGAAGTCTTTCTGACTCCTTTACACAATTGTTTTTCTGGGGTGTCTGCTGTACAGCTCAGTTCAAAGAGCTTTTCTTCCACAGGAAAAAAATATAACTAAATGTAGATCTATTCATGAGATTTTCCACAAAGACTTCAGTCTCAGGAAGGAATTTAGTCAGGATTCTGGGTTTCATGACATCAGTGATAAGGTCTATATTGAATCATCAAGCGAATGATGATTTATCGATCCCATGTAAGCGAAAGCTTACAAACTCAAACGCTTAGAACAGCGATTTTTTCCAAGGGAAAAAAATTGCTGTTCCAAACCCCCCCCCCCCAAAAAAAACACTTAAAACATAAAGTGGGGGGCTATGCCCCAACACTGCCCCTACTTAAATATACCAACTCTGAGATCGCACTACAGTGATGAAAATGGCAAAGTAATGGATGCGGCCAAGTGATTTCTTTAAGAATTTGCTTATATGCCGCTTAGTCATTTTGCCTTTTCAAGTTCGACCAAGAAGCATTTGAAAGAATGCGTCTTCGGTCATCTAATAGGAACCCCAGTGATACTCATGACACCTCTTGCAAGACTCCACATCAGAAAGTTACAAAGGTACCTGAAATCTCTATGCTGCCTGCACCAACTTCTCTTGGATTTGTGAAAATGGAGGTTAGTGGTGGAGACCCCAATTCTGAGAATCCAGGTCTTCCATTCATTTCTGGGGTGTCTGCTGTACAGCTCAGTTCAGAGATTTTCTTCCACAGGAAAAAAGATACAACTAAATGTAGATCTATTCATGAGATTTTCCACAAAGACTTCAGTCTCAGGAAGGAATTTGGTCAGGATTCTGGGTTTCATGACATCAGTGATACTCATGACACCTCTTGCAAAACTCCACATGAGAAAGTTACAAAGGTACCCAAAATCTCTATGCTGCCTGCACCAACATCCCCTGGATTTGTGAAAATGGAGGTTAGTGGTGGAGACACCAAGGTTAGTGGTGGAGACACCAATTCTGAGAATCTAGGTCTTTCATTCCCCTCTTCTGCTCAGTCACATTTATTCACAACAGATACCTCAGATTTTGAGTGGGGAGCAGCATTTATGATAATAAAATAGCAGGGTCTCTGGAACAAAAAAATACAGAACAAAACACATCAACATAAAAGAGATGTTAGCTCATAACTGCTTGTAGCTCTTTAAATTATCTGTGGTCCTTTAGACCACTACAAGTGTTTATACATAACACTACAGTGATGAGGTACATACACAATCAAGAGGTAAACAGATCTTACCTTAGGTGCAGATTAACCGTGCTAGCCTGGCATATAGCTTTTCAGTACAATCTCCCTCTACAGGCATATTCCATTCTACCAGAGCAAAACTGCATGGCAGACAAACTGAGCAAGACCAGGACAGATCCTCATAAACAGAAGATGAATCAGAGAGTCTTCCAAGATGTGACTCATCTGTAGAAAACACACAAAACAGATCTTTTTGCCTTCTCTCTAAACAATCAATTGGAAAAATTCTGCTCCTGAACTCCATTCAAGGAGTAGAATATAGATGCCTTTTCTCTCCTCAGATGGGAATGTTTCTGTATGCTTCTCTACCCTTACCTCTAATATCTGGAGCCTTTCTGAAGATTCAATGGTATTCCCCTAGAGATCATCGTTGTGATTCCCTTCTGGCACAGACAAAAGTAGTTCTCCTTTCTCTTGAAAGTGGCTGGGTGCAATTACCAGAAGCTTCCTCACAGACTGGATTTACTCACACAAGATCAGTGTTTTTTTGATGCATTTCAACTCCAAGCAACTGCAAGTGACTGTCTGGATGATAGTATCTTAATTTCTTTTAGCCAGCTTTTTGCTGTGGATATGTAGAAGCAAAACGAAAAGGTTATCTAGCTGGTGCCAGTAAAAGATTCAGTATGCATGCAGGACTGGTGTTTCTATGGTTTTGCTTTATTTGCCTGAGTTACTATCCTAAGACCTGTCTTACTACACCTTGATCAAGATTCATTTGTCAGCCATTTCAGCCCATGGATTTCCCTTTTTACAATGTTGTCTTATGTGAAGATGTTTTTGAAAGGGGTGTTGTACAAGAAACCTCCTAGAAAACAGAAGGCTCCTACTTGGGATCTTAACTTTGTGTTAAAAAAACTGTTGCTCCATTTGAACCACCTCATCAGTCTGACTTTAGATTATTGGTTTGATTGCTCTGATGTCTGTAAGAATATTACATGAGTTGCAAGCTCTTATGGTGGGTTAACCTTATCTAATTTTTCACAAGGATATGGTTCTTTTTAGAACTAATCCTTCTTTTATGCCTTAAGTGTTATTTGAGTTTACTTTTTTATCTAACTCACAGTCTTCTTTCAGAACTTAGAAATGATGGAGAAAAGTTACTTCATACCTTGGATGTCCACAGGCAACTAAGGTACCACCCTGATAGAGCAAGATCTTTCATAATGTCTGATAAGTTGTTCATTTCTAAGTGTCAAAACAGATTATTTTTCTTACTTAGAAGTAACTGCATGAATATTTAAATTAGTGTTTAAATTAGTTTAATATTGACAGGCATCAAGAATTTCAGATATAGCTGTTATATTTTTTTATTTCATTTCTGATTTCTAAAATATTATTAAATTTAGATTGAATATGAACTCTCCTAGAAAGATTATGCATATGTTTAGAGGACATTGAATAAAAGATTAATTTAAAATTTTTAAAGTCAGATTTGTTTTGGCAGTTAAAATATCATAGTATTTTTATATGCATTTTCTATTTCTTGTATGTTAACCTTATTATTTTTAATGTCCTTGGATTTAGCCTCTACCAGATGATTTTGAATATTTTGTTTTGAATCCCATTCTTTAATTTTATTTTTATACCAAGTTAAAACTTTACTAAAATCTAGACTTTTTAATGAATCCCATGGCATAATACTATACACATCTGGTGTATTATTAATTTCTAAAAAATGAAGTCAATTCTGAAATTATCTTTATGTAGGCAGGTATTCTTGTTATTAATGACAATGTTTTAGAATTAGCCTGAATGTTTAAAATAAGAGCATCATGATCTGAGATAGGACAGGGAACTATAGCAAAGTATGATATGCTTAAAAATAGATCATATGAAACTAATATACAATCTATTCTGGTCTGTGTACCATATCTAAAATCCTGATAAGAAAATAATAGAGTTAGAATTTTTCATAATTAAAGTATCATTTAAGCTAACAGCTTCTACCCACTTACATAATACTTTAGTTGCAGAGGTTAACCTTAGCTTCCTTTTACTGTAAGTGTCTGATTCATTTAGTAAATAGTTAAAATCAACACTTATAATTAAACTACTTTTACATTTATCAAGAATTATATCTAGATTTTTTAGCAAGATTTGGGCCTAAACCTGGAAACCAATAAAGATTGACTAAAGTCCATAACCTACTGTTAAATCTGCATATTATAAAAGTCAACAAACCTTCCTGACCTTCATATTTATACACAATGTGATGAAATACTATGGAATTTTTCCATAAAATAACACCTAGATAACATCTATATATAATCAGAACATTAAAATATCTAAATATATCATATTTGAGTCAAACAATTTACTTTGTCATTATCTTTGTAATATAGTACAATATAAATTAATTTGTAATACAGATTCAAAATACTTATTTTTTTATTAAAATATGATTTTTTTCTAACATTGATATTAACATTTGGTTTGACTCATTTCTTTCAACATTACAGAAACAATTCACAATAAAATTAATGTTCAATTGTCAGAACTTTAGGAGACTAAGGGGTTTGTTTGTTGGCATCATTGTATTAAAGATTTGAGACCTGAAGAAATTCAACATCTTATCTCAGAATTTAAAATCTCAAGATTGGTTATTATTACATAACTCAAAAGCTATATAAATATAAATATATATATATATATATATATATATTAATTCTTGTTATTAAGAGGAGCCTAAACTTTTCTATTTACTATATCAAACTTTATATAATAAAAGAAAAGATAATTTAATTTCTAAACTTTACAAAATATTCACTGAATACAAAACAAATGTAAATGTAAAATTTTGGAACCATATTACTTTGGGTAAAGCATCACAATTTAATTCCCATAATAAATCACAACTGGTATCTTCTTTTAAACATACCTTATTTCACCGAAAATAAGACAGGGTCTTATACCCCCCCTCTGAAATATGAATTAGGGCTTATTATCAGGGGATGCCTTATGTACACCCCCATACAACAATCTACTTTTATTCATTTATTCATGTACACAAATCAACATTTATTCATACACACAAATTGACATTTATTTGGTACTTTCCCAATGGGCAACAGTTCTAGTTAACTTATCTTCTTTTAAGCATACCTTATTTCTCCAAAAATAAGACCGGGTGTTATACTTTTTCCCCCCTCTGAAATACACATTAGGGCTTCTTATTAGGGGATGCTTTATTTACCCCCTGTACAGTAATCTACATCTATTCATTTATTCATGTACACAAATCGACATTTATTCATTTACACAAATTGACATTTATTTGGCACTTTTCCATTACTGGGCAAAAGTTATAGGCAACACATTAACAGTTGTGTGAGAATTCTACATAAACAGTGCAACAAACATTTCAGCTTCAGAATATCTACACGTTGGCTTTCACAGTGCAATATTTCATGCTTAACAGAAAGTCCAGAAAAATCTCAATACTTGTGTATTGGAGGAGGGGAATAAAACAGGTGAAAAACTGCGACTTTTTGAGTGGTGATGCTTTCTTTATTCCTTACACAAACCATAAGAGAAGAATGATAGAAAGTCATAAAAATGAAGTCTGGGAACTAGTGGCCTTACTTTGTAATTTCCCTTTGATAATGAAACGTTACCTTAATACAATAAAGTCAAAAAAATGACAAGAGCTTGCTGGCAGCTGAAAGCAGAAGCATCCATTCTGTTGCCCTGATAATGGAAAAGTTATTGAAATACAGTCATGTAATCTTCTTCTGGAACATTATCATAAGTCTCCATCCCCTGAATTCTGGCATGAATTTTTTGCGACTCCATTTCCTGTAGAACCATTGGCCCCAATCTGTCATGCCTATCAATACAACTCTCCTTAAATGAGCACTGCTTGTCCATGTAGCCTGCTCATAGTGCATTGGCAACACTGCTGTCAGCGATTTTAACACATGAATTCTTCACCCAAGTCACAACCTCTTGCAGGCTAGGCTTCACAAAGTTTTCACATTGATTTCTCTCCACTCTATTTTCAATGTAGTCATTGAGATCCATGCGCAAATGGTCCTTGAATGGCTTGTTTATTGCAATAACAAGAGTCTGCTGCGGGAATCATTATTTGAGCTATTCTTCTCTGTGCAAGGAAGTTCTTCATGTCTTTAGAGCGGTGAGTGCTGGCTGAATCTGAGACTAGCTGACCTCTTTCATCACCTCGCAAAACAAGTGGTAGCATTAAATCGACCCACTTCCTTATAACTGCTTGTGTGCACCAGGCTTTTTCGGTTTCAAGAATGTAAATGCCTGAAACTTGTTCAAGCTTATCTTTTTTGCCCTTACTAATGATTAGAGGTGGGGTTTTCTTTCCATCTAGATGAATTGCCAAAATACAGGCAACACGTGCACTTTCATAACCAGTGGAGGGAATGTGGATTGATGAGTCACTCCTTTGATCAAGTGTTGTTTGAGATCCTTGGCCCATAAATACTGTGGTTTCATCCATAGCAATCATGTTGGAGAGTTGGTATTTAGAAAAGTCGATGCCATCAACAAAGGACTTGAATGCAAGTGCACATTTAATAACTTAGGTTCATAGGTTCATAGGTTCATACTAGGCTATCTGCCAAGTATGGGGAACTATACCCATTATTTTGCTGTGCCTCTGTCGAGCAGTGACACTGAGGTAATCCCTGGGGTATATTTGCGATCTCCCATCCATTGGTCAAGATTTCTCTTGAACAAGGCCAGTGCTCTGCCTCACATATATTTTGTTCCACAGCATAGGAGTCTTTGGGTGATGAATCTATCCCTCCAGCACGCCCTATTAATAGCCGTGTCGAGGTTTAGTCTCCTGCCCTTGTGGCTCTGGTGGATCTAGATTTTTTGAGGTGAAGCATATTCATCAAATCTGGGTTTGACATGGCCAGGCAAAGGTCACGAATAGAGCTGGAGTTCTTTCAGTCGGGCAGCATAGGACAGATTTTCAGACCCTTTATCCTTTTGGTGAGGAACTTTTGTGGTCTCTCCAGCTGCTGCAAGTGTCGGGTCAGATACATTTGGGCATTGTACTCAATCATTGGTCTGATGAGTGATGAGTAAAGGAGACCCATGACCTCCCTTGATCTAGATGAGAATCCCTTCATGATAAGGTGGGCAATGTAGAAGGTCTTCCTAACTACTTTAGCTACATGGCTGTCGAATGACAGACTACAATCAACCTGGGTCCCCAAGTCCCTGATAACTTCTTCTGTGCTCAGTGGATTGCCACCTATTTGGTATAGGGGTAACCTTTGTTTTTCCGAAGGGTATGACTATGCATTTTTGGCATTTAACTTTAGGCCATGGCTCTGGCACCAGTTATCCGCTTCTGTGAGACCCTTCTGAAGGATATCTGTGTCAGATGTGTTTCTACTATGGCTCCCAGTTTGCAGTCATCTGCAAACTTTGTCTCCTGTGTTTGCTTGTACTGAAAAGTAGATGCCAAACAAGAGTGGGCCCAGGACTGCCCTGTGGGACCCCACTTGTGACAGGCTTTGAGTCTGACATGGCGCCAGCAACTCTGACCCTGTGGGTTCTGTCACTCAGCCAGTTTGCAACCCATCTTGTGATGTATGGGTTAACATTTAAGCTGCTGAGTTTTTCAATGATACCCGAGTGAGGTATTGTACAGATCCAGGTAGGCTGTATGGACTGCCTTTCCTCATCAATGGCTTTGAAAAGTCAACCAAGTTTAAAAGGCATGATCTGCCTTTGACAAAGCCAAACTGGGTTGGATCCAAGGTCTGCAAATTCCTATGTCTTTATTTATGAGGTCCATTATGATCCTCTCCATGGCTTTGCAGATAAGGCTTGTCAAGCTAATAGGCCGGTAATTTCCAGGTTTGTGAAGTGGGACCACAGTTGCAGTGCCACTCCTGGGTACATATCCAGAGGTAAGACTTTGATTAAATAGCTGTCCTAGTTGTGGGTTTAATTCCTCATTGAGTTATGTGGAGCACACGAGCGGGACACCGGGGTCCCATGGATGCTGTGTTTTTGCTTTGGAGAGAGCAGTTTTAACTTGGGCGTTGGAAATGTTTGGGGGCTGCAATCGTTTGGTATAGATATCTCTCCTTTGGGGAGGGGAGTTTGCAAGTTTGCACTGAACCTGTCAGCCAGTATGTTGGCAATGTCTGTAGGATCAGTAATCTTCAGACTAGTTCTGAGCATATCTGGGAGTTTCCTCCCAGGTTTCTAGCTAAAGAATGCCTTATGATTGTCTTTTGAGTCTTTATATTTTTCTCTCAAAATTTGCTTTGGATGATTTTATGAGAGCTCTTAGTTTTTACTTATAGTGATCAAGGGTGTCTTACCTTTTAAGGATTTTGCTCTATCTTGTAGTAGCTTTCTCCTTTGTTGTAGAGTTTGTTTATGGCTGGGGTCCACCAGAGTGGATGCTTGCCTTTGGTACAGAGAGTCTTTGTTTTGCTTGGGATTGCCTTATCCATGCAGTCCTGCAGGTGCTGGTAGAAGGCATTTGTGAGTGATTCAGCGGCTTGAGTACTGTTTTCCCTTAAAGGAGACCACACTAGTCTTTAGAAGTGTGAAAGTTTTACTGTGGTCTTTTTATTTCAGGTGGGGTGGGATGAGGACCACCAGCGAGATTAGTTTGTGATCTGATCTCACCAGTGGTGTTGAACATTGTGCTCCCATGTTCGTGATGATGAGATCAAGTATGTTATCTCCTCTTGTGGGGATGGTGACTAGTTGTTCCATGGCATTTGAGTTTATGAATTCCAGGAACTTTTGGGCTAGGGTGTTTGGGCTTGAGTAGTGTTCCCAGTCTATATTAGGGTAATTGAAGTCACCTAGTATGATGGTGTTTGGTGATACATTTATCCCTCTAGTGTTTTCAGGAAGGCCATGTGAGGTTCCTGAGTTTGTGAGGGTGGCCTGTAACATGCTACAATTTGCAGAGCAGTCTTGCCTATGGTTAATTGCACCTGGATGGTCTCTGATGCATGCCACCAGTCTTGAGGTGTGGGTGTCCTTGATGAATATGGATACCGCATGATATGAGGTAAAACCTGATAGTGCTGGGGTGCTCTCAGGAGCCTTGAACCAGGTTTCTGTCACAGCACAGACATCGATGTTCTCCATATTGAGAAGGGCCTCGTGCATTTTGAGATTTAGACTTCTGGCATTGAGCAGCATTACCCTTAGTTTTTTCCTTTTTGTGTTCTAGGGTGGTAGGTTTAGAATTTGAGCCTTGCCTAAAAAGGCACTATGGGGTGGCAAGAGCCTTTGCCAATATCCGAATCCCAGGGTGACAGGTGCAAGCGCGTGGCTTGTCCAGCATGTCATCCCAGGCAGACAGACACTGGATCCCCTTTGAATGACACCAGTGGTTAAGCCAATTGTTAAAGCTGATCATCTTATCTCTGTATTGTGGCATCATTCTTGGTGAAGGTAGGATACTGCTCAAGGTCAGGGTCATACCTGCCTGGGCTACATAATCAGAGAGCTCCTCAATGTCTCTTTCAGGTCGTTCACACCAGCATGGACAATGACTGAGTCATATTTGTACCTGCTGTTGAGAGACCTGAGTTGCTATGCTTATGGCGGATTCTAGCGCTCGACAGGCAGCTTACTGTGACCTTCTCCTTACTCAGTCTGGTGCAGTGTGTCTGACTATGGAGTCACCAATGACTAGTGTGTCTGGCATTGTGTTTGGCCTTAAGGGCTGTGACTGTTTGACACTCTGACTGTGAGGTCTATGTGTTGCAGGTGCTGTGTTCTGAGGTGGTGGTTGTTTGGGTGTCTGCTTAGGTGGCCTCTGCTGTTTTGGTAGATTTTGTTCAGAGCCTCAGTATGTCTTTGTGTGTTTATGTGTATGATTTGAGGTTGTGATGGTACTATGTGAGACTGGGTCTATAGTGTGTGCTTGAGTCCTATGTTGAGCATGTATTTGTGTTTTGTGGGAGGAGGAGAGGGTTGTCTGTGTACATGAGGCAATTGTAACATTGCCTCAAAATTCAGGTTCACCAGCTGAGCAGGAGAGGACACTAACAAATGATCCCGTCGACATGCTAGAAGGAATAGACAAAACTTTTGGTGACAGAAATGGGGTTTGCCTTTTGGGGGTACACATCTATGACAAGAGTGCCGTATCAAGGTAATAAGTACTGTAGGAGCAAGTGCTAGGTTTAACAGATAGAGAATAGTCTACTTGGGTCAAGTAGAGATGATCTTTTAGTTATAGGATACGCTGATTAGATCAGTAGTATAGTTCGAGGAAGGTAGTTTTAAGGGAAAATTTGAAGAGTGTAATTTAGGTAGCCCTAATAGTTTAAATCTGCTTAACTGCCCTAGTGTGCAACAGTAGCAGCTATCAGGGGCTGAAAGAAGCTAGAACTGGCCCAAAGCGACCAATAAACTACAAGTTGCTGGCTGACTGGACCAACAGGCAGCTCAATGCTACTGGATAGCAAAGGAACTTCCTCCTTTCCAAATTAGGTAAAGAATCAGTAACAGGAACTGCAAACAAAGTCCAGGGATCAGCAAGCTCTGAAACTGGACTAATCGGCGGAAAACAAGAGATTTTTTTTTTTTTTTCAAGAGACAAGCAGAACAGATACAGTAAACACTTATAAATGCTATAAATCGGCTATCACAGCCTACACAAACAATTGTACTTCAGTATCTTCCACCTTGAACAGTGTTGTTGATCATCTTAGAGTGTGTTCATATCACTTAAGAAAGCCATCCAGCCAATGTTGTGATGCTTTGAATTCTTCTGGGGATATTTCTAACTGTGGTGCCATTGCAATGGCAAATGCCTGAATAACAGCCCTGCTCACAACCAAAGCCTTTTCTCTCCTGTTAGCAATCTACTCACAGATGATGTCTTCCAGCTCTGGAAATAATGGTTGCCTACCTGATCCACACTTGCACTTCTTAGCACTTTCCTTGTCCACCTGTTGACTGACGTTATTGTACTCTGCTAGCCATTTTTGGACCATTCGGAGATCCAACTTTTTCTCTTTGCAGAAAGCAATCAGATTCTTTCCCCAGGAGTCCTCCATGATTCCTTTCTTGTACTCAATGGAATAGCTCTTTCTTTTTGCACTCATGTTGTCTGGGAGGGTTAATTGATGACTAATGAAACAGGAGTGACAACAAAAATGGTGACAGTTAAGAAGACACAACCACACCCATTAGTCATCAAGTGCGCACGTTTTATGTGCATTGTCTGTACTTTGACCAATCAAAGTACACTTGCCACTGTTTATGGGACAAGGATCTAAAATGTCAAGTGTGAGTGAGGATTAAGGTTACAGTAAAAATTGTGGAGGACCTTCCAGGGAAAGAATCTTATGACTCTCTGCAAAGAGAAGAAGTTGGGCGTCCGAAGCAATGGCAAGCAGAGTACGATAACCTCAGTCAACAGGTGTCAATAATATTATTATTTTATAATTCAACATGTCTGTCGTGTGTTGTTGACGATCTTAACTGGGGCTTATTTTTGGGGTAGGGCCTATATCATGACCACAATGGAAAACCATACTAGGCCTTATTCTCTGGTTAGGTCTTATTTACGGAGAAATACGGTACTTCATCTTCTCCATTTTGGCATGTTTTTACCTGGAAATTACTACATTGGGATTTCCTAACTCCGAATAGAATTATTAAAATAAATTGAAATTACACTATCTCATGTTGGAGATGTTAACAAATTTGTAATGCTGATTGGGGTCATATATTTATGAATGTTCTTCCTTGTCTTTTTTTTGGTCTAAAATAGAAGAATTTTTGCAAGCATTATTTACTGACAATTTTTCATGATCAAAGCTTCTATTATTATTTAATATAATAGATAAAAATGATCTAATGAATATAAAGTATAATATTCTATGGACCCTTATGGCTGTTGCAAGAAAAAGCATTACACAGAAATGGATAATATCTATTCCCCATAATTTGTAGATTTTTTCTTGTTTCTAAAGGAAGGAGCAGTCAAAGTGACTAAAGTAAAAGAATCAAGAATTTATCCTAATACATTCTCGAACAATCCTTGGATTAAAGTGATTTGTCTTATTAATTTATATTTGAAAAACAATGTTACTGATGATTGAATTAACTAATGAAAAGTGAGAACATTTTGGAGCTTTAATTTTAATATCAGCTGGGAAAGATGTACAGTAGGTAAGGGTGATAAAGGATAATGATGAAAATGTACTCAAGCGAGGAGTGTGTGTTGAGCAGATGGAGAGAGTACTTTGAGAGGCTGATGAATGAAGAGAATGAAAGAGAGAAGGTTGGATGATGTGGGGACAGTGAATCAGGAATAAGGATAGCTATGAAGAAGATGAAGAATGGAAAGGCTGTTGGTCTAGATGACATACCTGTGGAAGCATGGAGGTGTTTAGGAGACATGGCAGTGGAGTTTTTAACCAGATTGTTTAATGAAATCTTGGAAAGTGAGAGGATGCTGGAGGAGTGGAGAAGTGTTTTGATATCGATTTTTAAGAATAAGGGTGATGATCAGTCACAGCATGAAGTTATGGGAAAGTGTAGTGGAAGCTAGGTTAAGAAGGAAGGTGATGATTAGTGAGCAGCAGTATGGTTTCATGCCAGGAAAGAGCACTACAGATGCAATGTTTGCTCTGAGGGTGTTGATGGAGAAGTATAGAGAAGGTCAGGAGGAGTTGCATTGTGTCTTTGTGGACTTAGAGAAAGCATATAACAGGGTGGCTAGAGAGGAGTTGTGGTATTGTATGCAGAAGTCGGGAGTGGCAGAAAAGTATGTAAAGAGTGGTACAGGATATGCATTTAAGGTGGAGGTGGGATTACATCAAGGATCAACTCTGAGCCCTTTCTTATTTGCAATGATGATGGACAGTTTTGACAGACGATATCAGACAGGAGTCCCCATGGACTATGATGTTTGCCGATGACATTGTGGTCTGTACTGAGAGTAGGGAGCAGGTTGAGGAGACCTTGGAGAGATGGCAATGTGCTCTAGAGAGGAGAGGAATGAAGATAAGCAGGACTAAGAATATATGTGTGTGAATGAGAGGGAGGCTAGAGGAATGATGATGTAGGGAGTAGAGTTGGAGAAGGTGAATTAATTTAAATACTTGGAATCAACAGTTCAGAGTAATGGTGAGTGCAGAAGGGAGGTGAAGAAGAGAGTACAGGCAGGGTGGCGTGGGTGGAGAAGAGTGTCAGGAGTGATTTGTGACAGACGGCTACCAGTAAGAGTGAAAGGGAAGGCCAGCTATGTTATATGGGTTGGAGATGGTGGCATTGACAAAAAGGCAGGAGTCAGAACTGGAGATGGCAGAGTTAAAGATGTTAAGATTTGCAATGGGTGTGACAAGGATGGATAGGATTAGGAATCAGTATATTAGAGGGTCAGCAAAGGTTGGACAGTTTGTAGACAAAGCCAGAGAGGCAAGATTGCTTTGGTTTGGACATGTTCTAAGGAGGGATGCTGGGTACATTGGGAAAAGGATGCAAAGGATGGAGCTGCCAGGTAAGAGGAAAAGAGGAAGGCCTAAGATAAGGTTTATGGATGTGGTGAGAGAGGACATGCAGGTGGTTGGGATGACAGAACAAGATGCAGAGGACAGGAAGAAATGGAAACAGGTGATCCACTGTGGTGGCCCCTAATGGAAACAGCTGAAAGTAGTAGTAGTATCAGGCCTCTATAACTATTGTACATAATTTTTGCTGTTTTGTTAAGAACTTACTATAATATTTATACTTTAAGTTTATTGAATCTGATAATTATTTATTTGCTGAAAAATAAAAACATCTAGGTAAAAATGTTGTTTTGGTAGAGATGGGTTTTGGGGTAAACAGGAGTAATTTAGTTTTTCTTTTTAGGGTTTAAAAGTAGTTGTGAATTATTTAGCTATGTTTCAATTGATAAGAATGATGGTTCTGCAAGGTCTTAGAGTTTAGAGAGAATTTTGGCAGAGAAGATTACGACCAAGTGATTTGATATTGCGTAGAAAGCATATGAATTAGTTTTAAATTTAGCTATAATTGTCTCAGTATGATTTTTAAAAGTTGAAATGGGTCAAAGAGTAGGTCTAGGTATTTGTATTCATACAAAAAAGCTATTAGTGGATTGTTGAGAGAGTGAAGGTTTTGTGGGTTTTCCCTTACAGAAGAGCTATTTTGTTACTACTATTTTGGTTAGATCTGTTGCAAGATCATCCTTATGTAGCAGGAAGTAAAAGTTATTTTGCAGTAAGTTTTGCAATATGTCAGATGAGGGCCATTCCATATATAGTTTAATATAATCTGTAAATTTAGTAGAGCATATTATTATGTTAATGTCATTAATGAATATGGAGAAGATATGATTCAACAACATTCCTTGTGGGATGCCTGCAGAAAAGTAACCACTTTCTGTGTCATTGCTGTATTCCCTTATGGTGAGAGGGCCTAATAGAGAGATGCTTGATAAACCACTAATCAGTGTATTGACTGAATTGATGATGAGCAGCATTCCTAGTAAGGGCTCCTGGTTAACTCTTTCAAATGCCTGAGTGAGGCCAACAAAGAAGCTTAATGTTATCCATACTGTATCCATAGCTGCAAAAATGCTGAAGTGTGTCTAGGCTATCCAGGAACAATAGGCAGTGGCTTTTGTGAAGGACTGATATTGGTTTTGAGTTGAAAGATGACAGTCTGGTGCCCAGACTTAACCAGAAAGGGTGTGACATACTGTGGGTAGCAGGCATAGACAATACAGCTGACAACAAGGTCAGCTTAATGTGAAGCTATACAATTTGGTCTATGGATTTGGACTTTGGAAAATATAGGAAACACTGTGTGTATACATTACTGATAGATAAAGGCATGAAGTTTTCAGTGTTGACTGAGCTATATAGAATGTAGTGTACAGACATGATTACGCTTATGTCTAACTACCTAAAGTAACTATCACATCTGTAAGCATCTGTTACCTGTATATTTTATCAAAGGCCAGTATTTTTCTGAGTTGTGGTACTATTTATTTATGTAGCAATTCCATCATAAGGTTTATTCCAGAATTGTCTATATTTGTGGCATAAGGAAATAGCTCTTTGATAGAGCTGTTTAGATGAGATCTGAATTTGAAGCAGAAAGCAGCACCCTGGGCAAGAGATTTGGAGGGAGAAGGGGACACACTGAAACTTATCTAGGTTATCCAATAACAATAGGCAGCTGGCTTTTGTTAATGAGTGGTACTGGTTTTGAGGGGAAAATGATAGGTTGCCAGACTTAAAACAGAGAGGGTGTGACACATGATGGGGTGCAGGCATAGATAATGCTGGTGACAACAAGCAGGCTTTTATGCTTAGTATGAAGGTATGCAATCTGGTCCAGGGTTTTGGCATTTACAAAATATAGGAACCACTGTGCATCTATATATCACTGGCAGATGAAAGCATGAAAAGTTCAGTGTTAACTGTGTAAGTATGCTTAATCTTATGACTAACTACCCAAAGTAACCCCACATTTGTAAGGCAATTTATTGACTAGATGAGACTTAGTGGCCAATTGTAATGCTTCTTTGGAGAAAGCCCACATATGTTTAACAAAAGATTATTTCACTGCTGTACATTGTATCTACATGACAGCTTACAGATTGTTTAATGTGAACTAATAAGGCACCTTTAGGCAAAATATCCATGAGACTCTAGAACAAATCAATAATGTTGATAATGCTGTTGCAGCAAATAGATTGAGCCACTGAAACTTGAGTACTTTCTAGATGTATACATAATTGTAGCTGAGTAATCTTTCTTAACACTTACGCTTAATGATGGTGAAAATGTCTGTGAGAAACACAGCATGTGATTCTTTTGGTGACTAGCTCAAATTTATAGCCTGTAATTATGATAAAGTCAGTTATTGCTTAGCAAGAACATAGGACCCTGGTAGAAGGAAAATATATTCTGCAGCTGCTCTGAAACAGTTATTCATAAAAGTCCCCTACCTCTGTATGGCATACCAAGCTTCTGACTGTTTTATTACAAAGGTGGACTTGATATGATGGCTCTAATTTTAGAATATTGTCAAACTTGAACATGAAGCTTACAAATATCACAACTTTAGTGAGGGAGTTATCCATAGAGGTAATATGCCACATAAGTCAGGATTAGGTAGAAAATAATTATTTCTGGGGGGAGTTATCTATGGAGTAATTATATAAAATAAGTCAGGGTTAGGTAAAAAGAGTGATTTTTGTGGATTATTTATCAGGGGTTAGGTGGAAAAAAGTTATTTACAATTATCCAATATTCTGTTTTTAGTATTTTTTTAACTATAATCCTGAAGTAGTCAATTTCGGCTTAAATAGCATTAATTTCATTGTGAAGAACTGACCGCATAACTCATATCTGTGGCAGAGCAAAGAAGCACTGTGTATTCAAATAAAGGGTTCAGAAGTATTTCTCCAACTCACAATGAAAAAAAAATACAGCATAGAATCTGTAGCAGCAAAGGAAAAGAAAATATTGAGTTATTTGGTAAAAAGATAGTAGATAAATCGATGTTATTTTGTCTTTGTACAGGTCTTGAGTGAGATGGCATTAAAATGCAGTTATATATTTCTACTGCTCATATCCTAACCCATTCTAAAGCTGCTGACGTTAAGCCTAAAAGGGAAAATTCTTTGGGATGGCTTGCAACAGTGACAATGGATGCATCTCTCTGGAAGAAAAGAAGATAAAATTGAGACTTTCCAAACCTTTAAACTGTTTTGGAAGTAGACTGGGAAATAAAAATGTAAGCACAACCTCATTTTATATGTTTAGGGGAAATGCAATGAAATTAGAATGCTATGAAAGAGAGAAGTCTGAACATGTTTTAGATGGATCATAGTGTTTTCAACAAAAGACGTGCTGCTACAGACTGAATTAGAAATTTACTAGCAAGTGAAGAACTGACCTGAGAGGAAGAGGAGAACCAGCAGTTTATACTAAAGGCCTTGTGGTAGCAGAAGGCTAAGTTGACTTATATCAATACTGTACAGATTTTCTGTCATTACATGAGGTTTTGTTTAATTTCCTTTTAGAAGCAATAATGTCAGCTTCATGCCAATGACCAAGACGGTGGTTATGAATGGCCTAAGAACCGTAGCATTGTTAAATCACACAGACAGATGACATAATAACAGTAATTAGAAATGCTCTTCTGAGAATAGAAAACAATGTGGTGATGATGATAGCTTACAAAGTTGTGGGGAAATGGTAGATGAAAGAAGTGGCAGCCACCCACAGCAGTTCAGAAACACTTTCTTCATTTCCTTCCATTCATTTTAACTCTAAAACAACTGATAGTGACCATGTGTTGCAAAAGCATCAAGTTTAAAGGAAATGGCTTGGCATCACTAACAGATTTATAGCAAATTTCCTTACACTCACTCTGCTCCCGTTAAAATAACAAATTAATTACTAGAAATAAATGTCATAGGATAGCGAATGTAAAACACAGCCAGCTGCTTGAATTCTTCAAAAAACTAATCTAATCAGACACAGAAGTGCCACTGGCAAAAAGTTACTAACTGCAGCTGAAAGACCACTCTTATATAAAGGAATTATTGTCGTTGCAACTATGAGCATGTTTATAGAGTACAAACCAGTTTATCAGAACACTGTTAGATAGCACTTGACTTCCCAAGGCATAAACCTGTCTTGAAGGAAGGCTTATGGAATACAGTACTATTCATGAAACACTCATATACATTACTGTCCTTTTTCTAAGACTATGATTCTTCTCAAGACTCTCTCACACACACACACACACACACACACACACACACACACACACACACACACACACACACACACACACACACACACACACACACACTTGCCTACATAAAAAATAAGCTGGAAATGTGTATTTTCATCTTATTTATCTGGTATACGTAACAGTGGGTGAAGTGACATTTGCTATTTTGTTTAAAAGTTGTTTTCCATCAGGTCACACTTTGAGGAATTTAGGTTCTATCCACTTGTGGTGTTGATAGCCCAGGCCCTACAATTTATAAAGGTACAATAGTATGGTAAGCAGAAGCAAATGCCCCATGAACTATGTTCCTACTTGGTAGGAGGAGCAGGAAACATTACGTTATCAAGTGATTGCTGGCAAAGACTGTGGGAAGTTGCTGACAGAACTGCTGAAAAGAAATATGTAATTTATCAAGTGTTTTAATAAAATGTGCTACTGCATAGTGCTACTTCTGTAAACGATAACCAAGCATGCTGTAGCAGCTCCAATAGGAAAATAAAAGAGACAAAAATTATTAAGCTTATATTTTAGAAAGCATAGGGAAATATGGTAATCAAGAACAAATGCACATTTTTAATATTAAGAAATGATAAAAATAAGAACATGTATTATTTGACACTTGACATCAAAATGGC
The DNA here is from genome assembly GCF_019279795.1 of Protopterus annectens. Classification (NCBI taxonomy): domain Eukaryota; kingdom Metazoa; phylum Chordata; order Ceratodontiformes; family Protopteridae; genus Protopterus; species Protopterus annectens. The sequence continues at coordinate 314,329,285 of NC_056749.1, read as the reverse complement.
TCCAATGTAATGAAGATCTGATACAAACATTCTTAGTAACTCAGTCTTAATGTGTAGTCAGTGTGCCACCCATTTTGCAGAGTCATTTAAGAAACTGGATAATTTCCTACCTCTTAACTACGCAGCTATGTTGCCTTCAACTATGGTGTTTATCTTGTGACACAGTACTGTCTGTACAGCAAGAACATATATCGTATCACAGAACCATGTTAAAAATTCTTAAAAGGGCTTTACTTCTACCCAGTCTAAAAGTTACTTAGAAGTACTTTAAATGTTTCCATTACTGGTGCCTGTCATATATACATTGATGAGTTGTTTCTATCCTTACTTACCCTAAACTATTTCTTCTATTTAAACACTTTAAAAGAGCACAAGCTTAACTTGCTGTTCTTCCTTTTATATTCCTTCTATGCTGTAATTTTTTTAAGACAAATGCCTATGGCAGTATTATGTCACCTCTTGCTGGCAGCATATGAGGCAAATTCCAGGCTGTTTAAACTGATATGGATATTAAACAAGTACACTGTTTTTCTTGTAAAAGTTCTCCATACCATTTTCAATTGGTTACTCAGTTCCTGTTTTCTGAAAGGCATTAAGAATTTCCATGTTTCAAGAGAGGCATTGCTAACATTATATGTACAACAGTAACATAATTGCTGGGTTTCTGTTACCAAAAAAAAGCTATAAACCATCCCTAGTTTATGATTTGTTCAAGCCACAATAGTCTACATCACTCCAAAACTTTCATGTCAACCACAATTTAGTGACCATTTTTTGGAATACAAAACTTACATAAAATGCTAATAATTAATTTTTATGACTTACTGTCACAAGATTCACCCAAATACTAAGCAATTTTAAAACTTTTTTTCACTGCATATTGAAACCACTATTAAAAAGACTATGGCTTTTATATAAGAATCAGGTGGTGTAAAACAACTGAGTAAAACTGGCTGGAGCAGGATTATGTATTTCTGACTATTTATATGAATGTCCTTTACAGCAGAATCAGATATCAAGATGGTGTGCTGGATTATGATTGATATTAAGTACCAATTCTTCTTAACCAGATGCCTTTATTGATCTATGTAGGATACAAAGCTTGTTTTGGAGAATGCTAATATGTTTATATATGACAATAAATGTCATCTGCAACTGAAGGGCAGAGCTATGGAGAATCCAAGTTTCAATATTTTGGCATTTCAAGATAATGCATTAAGTGTTATGACTTTTCAATACAGCACTATTCAGTAAGGTGTTGGACATTCATTCAGGGATACTGGCTAATTGGGTTACTCCCTGACTGCTGTAAACTTTGCATTTTGCAAAAAAGTATTTTGTCTTTTGCTTCAGATTTTATTTCAGAATGGGAGTGGATGACTTTTATACAGATCGTTGAGAATACCATTCATATTTCTAAATTTGCTATTGTTGCTAGAGCTTTAATCACACATTGCTTTAGCAACTAACATTCCTAACATCTGGGCACATTGCATATGTGTACTTTATTATCTAACAAGTTGCTTATATCTACTTAGTAATGGCTGTACTGAAATATATTCTGCTGTTCTTCACTGGAGCATAGGTCTACTTAAACTTTTATATATTTTCATCTGTAACTTATATTTCACTGTAATAATGTAATAGCAAGTAACTGCCATTGCTTGTACTGCACTCTGAACAATATTTTGTGCATTTTTGAAATCCATAATTTGTAATTTGTCCTCACTCTAGTGACCCACATCATGGTTGAAAGGGGTCTTCCAAATAGTTTGTTTACCTGGTTAGCAAACCATGCTGTACCTATCGATCAATAAATTATAAGATTGACTTTCTTGATGTCTGCATATATAGAAGTGAAGATGTGAAAAACTTTGGATTAGTAATAGACAATTATAAATAATATACTACACTTTAAAATAAGCCAGCCTTATTTCATTAAGGAAATTTGAATTAACATGTAATTTTGAAGCTACATTTATGTATTAGAAACATAAATAGAACAAAACATAAATAAAACAAAGTTGTTCCTACCTATAGCTGTAATTGTTTTCAACGTCTTGCTTAGCCCCTTTTACTTTGGGCGCTTTCCCCCAACCTCGTGGAAACCACCTTCCAACACACAATTTCCTTAAGAGGCCACCTTCCAACACACAATTTCCTTAAGAGGAACTGCCTGGGTGGACGCTATTACAGCAAACTTGTTCCTACCTATAGCTGTAATTATTTTCAACGTGTAGGTGGACTTTACATGTTGTTTTTTGAAGCATACTTATATACTTTGCATTAACCGTTGATAGATATGTAATGCGGCGAGCATACCAACTAGCTACTACTGTCGTATTTTTATTTAAACCCCCTTTCCCAGCCCTCACACAGCAGAGCAGCTACATTGCATGAACTATGCCACTAGGTAGCAGTATAAGGCCGTACTAGCTTACTAATTTCCGTTTTTTTGCCCAAATAGTTCTCCAGTTCTACGTTGCTATCTCACTACTATTTTCCCTAATTGAATGGTTAATTCTCAAGTGTCTGTTACCCTTACTATGCTCTTCTCCCCATGTGCTCTTGTCCTAAGGTACATTGGAACTCACAAAAGTAAAAAAGTACTGCCAAGAACCCACAAAACACGGAACCTGAACACACTCTGTTACACCAGATGACTTGAAGTCACGTACTGTAATAGTTTAAGAACGTACAGTAATCAAAATTATTTGATTAAGGGTTTAATTGTAAAATCCACTTTTCATCAAGGCAACACTGTGTTTCCTTGACGAAAAGTGGATTTTACAATTAAACGCTTAATCAAATAATTTTGATTACTGTACGTTCTTAAACTATTGCAGTATGTGACTTCAAGTCATCTGGTGTAACATTGGAACTCACACTTACCTGTACTCTCCAGATAGCATTAGCAACTGTGTTACTGATTGTTTTTGGTAGCTCCTCCTCATTTTCCTTTCTTGGGTTTACCCGCTCTGTTCACCCTGTGGGATCACTCCACTCCCCTACCCCAAAATCCCACCCACCCCCAGTGCACCTGACCTTATACCTCCATAAGCCAACCCCAACCCTGACATCCAATCAACACCAACCTACAGCTCACCAGCTCACTACTCTAATATTATATAACTAGCTATTTCTCTTTAAAGTGCCAATACACCTGATAGGCATTCACACCTTCCTTCACTGCATCTACCCCTATCATCCCCTCTTCCTTCCTCCTCTTCTAAAACCTATATTAGACTCCTTACAATGACCAGAGTACACATGTCTAACCACAGGAAACTAATGCTTTGTCACACTATTCTACCTTTTCTAATTGTATCCTATTTCTTAACCACCTATGAGCATCTCACCTTCACTGGCTTTCACCATCCCTTTCAACAAACTCTTCCTGCAACTCATGCATCAACCTACAACCACTTAAATATCAAATCTACATCCACCTATTTACTTCCCAAGTACCACAGACTAGTCAATCTCTACACTTTTACTTTACTATTCTAAAGTTCACACATAAACTTCAACTGCACCCTCTATTAGATGGTGATATTCATCCCAACTCTGGCTCAAACAATATCAATACCTCAGACCCCCAAGTCCAACTCCCTCTACCTTTCACATCCCATCTAGACCATCTAACTCTCTCTATATAGCTCATGTCAACATTCGTAGCATAAACAATAAAGTAGCCCAGCTTCATGCTCTGTTAGATGTATATTCCTTCAACATCCTATGTCTCACAGAGACTTGGCTAAAACCTTCTACTCAAGACAATGAAATCACCCCACCTGGATACAATATACTTAGAAATGACCGCAAAACTAAAAAAGGTGGTGAAGTAGCAACATTATATAAATCATGGCTACAAGTTATATCATTTGATACACAACTACCCAATGACAGTAATGCTGAAATTCTTATTGCCAAACTGCAAATCATTGCCTGTAAAGCCATTTATATAAAATGCTCTTACCTCCCTCCTGGAAATAACATTAATACCCTTGAAAATATCCTCAGCTGGCTTTCCACTAACTTAGCATAGGAATCTACAATGCTGGGTGACTAACATTGACTGGACTAGCTGTAGTTCACCTAAGCCTACTACTCATAGCACCTTAGACTGGATCCTTGTTAACGGTCATCCCAATACATATATAACAGGTACCATTCCTTAGGACATCAGTGACCATTTACTAACCTACATAATTAGACAAAGGACTAACATACCCAACCCAACCTTATATAGAACTACTCGGACCAATAAATACTTTAATCCAGATAGCTTCCAAACTGAACTTAGGACTTGTGACTGGTCTCCCCTAAAATACCTCCAACTCGAAGATGCAGTGTTATACGTTAACACCAAATGCTTACAAATCCTGGACCACCATGCCCATACTCGTTCTATCAGAAATAGGACAAAAACTGCCCCATGGCTTACTAAAGACACAAGACAAAAAATCAGACTGAGAAATAAAATATGGGCCAAATGGAGAACTACTGGAAAACCAACAGACCATCAAAACTTTAAACAGATTAGAAATGCTACCAAGAAATCTATACTCATTAACAAGAACAATGTTTACCTTCATCTCCAACATAAACATCAGTACAATTCCCAAAAGTTTTGGTCAGGTATTAATAAACTGGTACAACCAGGCCACTCCAAAAAACCTACTCCATCAGGCACCTCCCATAGCAATCATAAGCATATTGCAGACACCTTTAATACCTTCTTTACTGAAACTGTTCAATCTTTAGCCAGCTCACTACTAGCCTGCCTCCCACTACAACTACCTCTCTTCCCTCATTTCATCTACAACCAGTACCTACTTCCCTCATTTGCCGCCTCCTTGGAAAACTTAAACCGTGCACCCCTCTGCTGATCTACTCCCTGCTGAATATCTACAAACTGCAGCTAAAGTAATTGCATATCCTATCTCCATTTTAATAAACAGAACAATTACTGAAGGCACAATCCCATCAGTCTGGAAAATCTCCCATATCATCCCTCTTCATAAGGGCAGTAACTCTACTGAACTCTCTATCGCCCAATAGCCTTACTCTCCCCTCCTGCAAAAATCATAGAAAAATGTATCCACCATCAACTATTAGACCAGCTACTACAAAATAACATACTAGCAAACTGTCATCATGGTTTTAGTCCATTCCATAGCACCACCACTGCCCACTTATCCTTTTCAGACTGTATCAACAAACATCGCAATAACAATACTCTATCTTCTGCTCTCTTTAGTGACCTCTCGAGAGCCTTCAATATGGTAAACCACCAGCTACTTCTGAGTATACTTAAGTCCCTCTTACTTGATACTCAGACACTAAAATGGTTCAACTCCTACTTAAAAAACAGGAAACAAGCTGTACTTTGGGAGAATAACCTATCCACCCTTCTTCCTGTCACCTTGGGTGTCCCTCAAGGCTCCATCTTGGGCCCTCTCCTATTTTCACTCTTTATCAATGATCTAAACATGAATACTCCTCAAGCCACCTGCATACAATACGCAGATGGCTCTACATTAATATGCTCTGCTTCAGCCATATCTGAACTGCAGTCCCTTACCCAAGCAACATTTAACATAGTAGAGAATTGGTTCCTCCAACACTGCCTCCTTCTAAACCCCCCCAAAAAACAAACTATTGTTCTTTACTCCTACACAAAAGTCCTCCCCCTTCCACCTTACAGTAACATCAAATAATGGCACTGTCATATCTCCCGACCCAACCACCAAGCTCTTAGGGGTAACTATAGACCACAACCTCACCTTTGATACCCATATCAATACTACAATAAAGTCAGTGAACAGAAAACTAGGCTCCCTCTATAGGCTAAAACAGTTTCTTACTCCAAAAGCTAGAACTACTATTGCCTATACCCATCTTATCTCTACCCTCCTCTACGCCTCTCCCATTTATACAAACCTATCTAAAAACAACCTCAACAAGCTTAATACCTCCTACAATAACATTGCCAAATTTGCCTCTGGATACCCATTTAGAACCCACCATTGTCATAATCTCAAACAGCTAGGATGGCTGGAACTACCTAATCAGCTTCTCTTTCACCAATGTATTACCGCCCATAAGACCCTTTATCATCCTAGCAATACTCCTATACTAACTACCCTCATCACCCCCTATAATAATCTTAAAACCCTATGTTCATCAAAGAAACTTCTGGTAGCCACACCAAAATCCAATAATAGGGCTGGGGACTCTCTGTTCTCCAACACTGTAGGGAAAATCTGGAACCTGCTCCCTAGTGAACTAACATCCCTCTCCTCTACACCACTTTTCAAAAAGCAACTTAAAGCATACCTCAAGACTTGCTGGCTTTGCCCATGCACCAACCTAGACTAACAAGCTGCTGCCTGCTACTCCCACCTTCATTGATCTTAGTACTGCCGCACTACCAGTACCTTTCATTAACTTTACAGATTATGTGCAGCTAGCTAAGTCTGTACTTACCGACTCCTTCTATATATCAAACTCAGAGTTTTAACCTGGTCTCTTAGCTGTCAACAGTAGGTATGTGTCTTCAGCATCTTTATCAAGTTTATCCTGCTCTCAACTACACCACCAAAGAATATATATACATGTTTCCAGCTAATGTATTCTTTCCTTTTTATTTGATGTGAAGTACCTGATCTCTAAGTCTATGTTTTAACTCTCTTTAGTCTTATAAGGATACTCTACAAGTTTACAATTGTGTTCTAGTATTACAAATATATTGTTTCTTATGTTATGTTTATGTTTTTTTCATCTATGTTGGAGCTTTTCTCCCTGGGCCTCCACTGAAACTGAACATATATCCAGTTGGACTAGCCCAGTCAACAAATGTAAAATAAAATAAAATAAAAAAAGAAATCTGGTTATTATTTTGATGACCCAAAGTCTGTGGCAGAGGGAGATGGAGCCCTGAATGTGATTCAGACAACTCAAGTTGAATTAGTGGCTCAGGTACTGGAGTATTTAGGTTATGGGAAGGGAAATGAATGGCTACACTGATGGCCAGGAAGGAGGGACATGAGGTACAGCTTCCAATCAAGCACCTTTTGGTGGAATATGATAGGTGTGGAACCTAATCACAGGCACAAAGAGGTCTACCATGTCTCTAGTAGATGGGGCCATGGAGTCAGTTTGTTACCATGCATGTTACTGCATAGGATGTCACATGCATGTTCCACTTTCTTTAGGGTTTCTCCTCCACACAAATCAAAAGATCTCCAGTTTCAATATCACGTATATGATGCCTACTGCCTGGCACTCCATTGCTAATACAGACAGCAATCTCTCAAAGAAGATGCTATAAAACATTGCTTTGCAGAAAAGGAGGCTCTAATGGGAAATGGAAAGAATTAACTAATTCATATTATTTGAAGTTTTTGAGTTTATGGGAGGAAAGGTAGAACCTCAACAGCTGAGGGGGCCATGGAAAAAAACTTTTTTTCCATGGCCCACTCAGCTGAGGTTCTATCTTTCCTTGTTTTTGTTTTAAGCTGGTAAATGTCTCATCTAATGTTTTGGTAACTATGACAGATTATTAAACTAGTAAACTGGAAGAGATGGATTACTAGTTTTAACAGTCAGATAATACGTAATTAATGATTATGTAAGTGCAATCACAAGTTGGTGTTCTTGAAGTCAGATGTAGGATTGTAATGAAATCATATAAAAGCTAACGTTTTATTTATGTCATATTGGTTATTCATTAAACAGTATTTTAAGAAAACATTTTAAATCCAATGGATATTACTGCTGAAAGTATAAGAGTATGTGACTACAAAATTTAATTCCTGAGTTCACTAACATTCTTTAATCAACATACTTGTGTTCCATTTCATAGTAGCAGTGATTAATGAAATTGTCATGTAGTACTCTTTTAGAAATCGTACCTTTATCACGTATGCAAAACAAACACAGCATCTGTTGTAAACATCTCTGTTATAATAAAACACATTGTTCTTATACCATTCTAACACAAAGATATCGGTGGTGAAACAGCAAAGTATTTGAATGACAGTTGCACTTTTCATTAACAGACTGTACTTGCTTTGACATTATTTTGATGTATGTGATAACAGACAGGTAATATTATACAGAAGTGCTTTGCTTTTTAACAGTAGTATGAAGTGTTGTGAAAGTTCTTTCCTATCGCAGTATAATAGATTAGTGGGTGGAAAATTTGCATAACAGCTGTGGCACTCAAGTGAACTAAAAATCTGATGTACAACTGTGTCATTTAAAAGGAAGACAGAAAATCTGTGTAAGAAGTCTTCTGCTCCTTCATCTTAACATATATTCCTTTAACACAGTCATCATTTCATTTACTGCAACTAAACAGGAATGACAGTATATGGCCTATTTGCTTTGAAATACTATTTACACAATATATGGTGATACCAATTTAGAAAAGAGAGTATTCAACAAGTGAGCGTTTCTGTGTTTCAGTACATAATGCTACTGAACATACTGTTCTATTTCTGTATGTTATTAAATGGGTAGAACACAAAAATGGTTTCCCTAGTTTGGCTGAGTATAAATTGCATTGGAATTCAACTTGTCAATACACTTTCCCCATGTACAACTGAAATGCAAAATAAATCACTACTGTTTTTTTTTTTTTTTTTTTTTTTTGTGCTTGTGTGTATTGACAGTAAATTTAAAGTTGTTAGACTTTGTATTTTTCCAAATAGTTTTGTGACCATGGAGTTTAATGGGAGGTGAGCCAGCTCCCTCATAGTGGGGTGGCCATTTTTAATCCAGTAAGCATCTAATAGTTTTCTACATCTGGTTAATTATCTGATCTGCTTTGTCTCTCATGGAAGCATCACGTCTCTGGTACAAAACTGACATATGTCATACCGATAATGGGGACAACCTAAATGTAGAATACATTGATAGTTATGTAGAGGCTTTGGAAAGTTTTGATACAGTGCAGAACTACTGAGCCACTGATGATGGGTTGAATATTGGTATGATACCCATACAAGATAATGTAGAACTATAGCAACATTTTACCCTGGGCAAATGCAACTAAAAGAGAACACCACATCTGTGTTAAAGGCACATTACACCTTGGTTGTAGGCTGCTGGATTCCTCCAAAAAGTCTGACATGGCCAGACACAGTACCACTGGGGAAAACTAGCTGTCACATTTGCTTTTTCCTAACTGTATTATGTAATGACATGTATTCATTGTAACTTAGATATATTGTTCTTGATCATAGTAGGGGCTGTTATGACAATATCGGCAGGGACTAACACCATTTTCATAGATCTGTGCATGTGAAAGATGTGCTACTTCCTGAAAGGAGCACGCTGCATTCTGACATAAATCAGATATCATTTTAATTGAGTAATGGAAGGAGCGTCACTCTGACCACTATGCTTCTCCCTAATTGTAGAATATAATACTTTTGTACCACTCCAGCTTACTGCAGTACAACTAATTATAAGAAGAGCACTAGTGTGACAACTACTCTATTACTCAATATTAGAATGCGGTGTTCTTACTTCACTTAGACCTTGCTAGAGATGACAATGAGGAGGGTCAATAAGATAGCTGCACCACACTCTCATAACAGCTCCTTGTGACAAGTCTGTTCAACTGTTATAAACAAGAGGTAGGATCTTGGTCACTAAAATCTTGTACTTCATGAAGCTTTTCTACATGTGACGGATGGTCAGTTGATTTGGTTCAAAGTGCCAAAATACAGTTGACTGCATTTATTTTTCCTTGAAGCATATATCCTGGATATGTAGGTGCTATGAAACCATAATTTGTGCAAGGTCACTATGCACTGAATTAAGGAATTTCTTGCTTTTCCAGTGTTATGCACCTATGGAATTAGTACATATAATATGTGGGAGAATCACACAGGCTGTTGCAGGATGGCTAGCCTGCAGCAGAAACACTCATTTTGATTTGTGTGTGTGAACTGTAGGTCAGTCATGCTCTTAATCAGTTGTACTTGAGCAGTTAGTTTCTGAGATACCATGTCTCAGTCATTCATAGGGAATGTACTCAGGGAAGATAATGCATGGTGTTCTTTAACCACTGGAAAGTTGTGCAGTAACTTTTTTTAGGATTTTGGCAGACATTGTGCCTCTTGTTTGTGTAAAGTACTTTTCTAGTACCTTTTATGCTAATAGTAACAGTAAATGTTTTACCTGTCCTGCACCCTATGAGAAGCAAATGAAGTTTGAAAACAAACCAACTTGTCCAGGGACATTTTCAGGTGAGGGTCAGTTAGGAATAGTAATGGGAGTTAAGATGGTAGTGGAAGAAAGTTAGTGTGGTGGGGATGGAAGGTTAAATTGGGAAAGTTGGAGAGTTGGGAGGAAATTAGGTAAATTTCAAGGAGGGGTTTAACTGGTTTTGTGTGAGCTTAACTGGGTAAGACATCAGATTTTAGTGTGAACTTACAATAGTGCAGGCTTATATCCATGTAGGTACTCCAGTGATCAGGTAAGCCTTGGATTAATACTTGTGTGCACTGAAAAAATTAATACTGTTTGTTGGCAAAATACTTTTTCCTCTCGTCTGGCTTGCTTCTTGAGGATTAAAGAGTGTTGGGGGGTATTGAGTATTTCAGATGGAGGAGGGGGTGATTTGGTACTTTTGTTCTGGAAGGGAGCTCTATATTAAAATAATAATAACAACAATAATAGAGGGAAGCAAGAAAGGAAATGGCAAAGTAGTGACAGACTCTGTTTCTTGCCTGGTCCTGTGTGCTTTACTGCCATAATGGTATGGTGTTGTAATCCATTTGTGTTTTACATCAGCTGTTGACATAAAGATGGTGGTAATAGAGAGAAGAGGAGTTGTTGAGGCTATTTAGTAAATATCTATAGAAGCTCAGAGACAGTGTAGCACTTTTAATATGGATTTTGTAAAATAGTATCTTTTCCTTATGTTTTGCACAAGGGAACAGCTCATCACATTTATGTTTATAAATAATTGTTTAGGCTGTCCTCGTTATAGCATTAGTTTTTTTTTCTTTTAAAAGTAAACTGCTAGAATAAATGTTGTCATCCTACTAAAATTTACACCTCAGTTTGTTTTAAATTAAGAGGAAAAGTGACTGCTCAATTGACTTCCATGCTCCTAAGATGTTTGTTGGTTAGCTGGAGGGTAGGGGCATAGTAAGTTTTTATTCTTAGTTGGGTGTACATGATCATTGTTCTCTAGCCCCCTTTTTCTTTCTGCAAAATGGTCATTGGTGATGGTAATATACTGTGGAATTTTCTGTGCTGGTGCGGTTCCAGCCCAGCCAGGAGTGGCGTTTTGTGGGCTGTGAGTTATCTGGTTAACAGGTGCTACCTGCTGCTCATGCATTGTGCAGCAATAACCATTGCCTGTGAGGTAGCGTGTCTCTTATCTGCGCAGATTTTCACAGAATTTTAGGATTTATGCCTCACAGTTTGGTCCGTTTTCATAAAATTGTGGTCTTATAGTAAATTAGTGGCAAATCATTAGACTGTGGTGGTGGTGCTGCGGTAGCGTTGTCGCCTCACAGTAAGACGTTATGTTCGATTCTCAGCTAGAGCGTCTTCTGTGAGGAGACATGCGTGAATGGGCATACCTTTGTTGAAGGTTGTGCGTCAGGGCTGGCAACTCGGCACGTAAAAATCTACTGCCAATCATTAGTGGACCGGAGTTTCGCTGTGGCAACCCCTAACCGGGTAAAGCCGAAAGACACAACAAGTGGCAAATCATTAGACTGCAGTTTAAAATAATGACAAACATTTGAGTTTCAGACTACAGATCCTTCCAAAAATTCATGCTAATGCAAACCTGTTAGTTTATCTACATTTTAAGTTTGTAAGGACAATATTTACAAATTGCCCCTATTTGGGTGTTTTGTCTCATTTTTAGTTATGGCTTTTGTCAGTATTCCTGATTTAAGAGGTATGCATGATAGTGTGGCTGGTTGGTTAGTACCCCCTCCTTAGGTGGTTTTGAGAGATCAGAGTATAGTACATTTTCCAGGTATAGATTATCAACAGTACAGATTTTCAGGGAATGTCCAGAGTCTGCCTCATAATTTTGGTCTGTTTCTCATAAATTTGTGTGTAGAGATAAAGTCACTATGGCTCAAAGTCACTAAATAATGATGAACATTTGAGTTTTAGACTTAATATTTTCAGGAACGGCATGGTAACACATATCCTGTTATTCTAGCAGCTCTCTAAGAGCAATATTTAAAATCTGTTCTTATTTTACAGACTTTGTATCTCCACTATTTTAGACATTATGAGTTCTTGGACTAAGAGTTTGAGTGGGTGCTCCAGAGCATCACTCTCACCTTCCATCTCTAAAATGAAGGACACTAGTACTCATCAGGTGGAGTGAATGGGCAATATGTGGAATGGGTATGAACAGCTTGCTAACACTTTAGCTCAGAAGGTCATAAGATGGTTCAATAAGCTGGTTTACTCAAAAAAAAATCTTTTGATGAGCTATTATGATGCAGCACAATTTACCATGGATAGCAGTTAGGAATTCCTAATGCTGAATGTGTGGTCTAGCAGTTCATGTGGAACTTTGCAAAAGGTGGACTCTTAAGACCTCAGAGAAGTACTTTCTTCAAAACAAGGTACATTTGAGACATATGCTCCTGGGGAGAGATTCGCAGGTTCAGGAGAGGCACAGTAGCCTCATTGAGCAGGTCAGGTAGCCAGACATTGCGTTCAGGTCATTAATGGAAAGGGGATGTGTGTTAAAGGGGAATACTTGGCCACCGGATGGCCCAGATTAATCGCAGTTAGCATGGGCAGGCTTCAATCATAGAGCTATGACACAAGCTGTGCTTTTTTGTTCTCTCTCTCTTCCATAGAGTGTTTAAGGTTGTTCTTTATTTTGCAGATGGTGGGTATTTATGAACCCAAGATGGAAAAGCCAACAGTGGAAGCACAGAGTTTGCATCAGCCAGTGGCCCAGAGGATGTGAACTTGACAGCTGATGGATGCTGCTGCATTGGATGTTCCGGCTGCTAGAGTGGTGGCCAATGAGGTCATAGGTAATGATACACTGTTAGGTGCTCATTTAGGCATGTCAAAGGTGGTGCAGTTTGGGAGTAGTGTGGGGATAGGTGCAACTAAAGGGGTCTATATTATGACGTTGAAATGTTGTAATATCGAACACCTAAACATCGACACGTTCATCTAAACGTATTTACGTGAATCGATGAATATTTACAGTGCAAAGAAACACTTGCCCTGTAAACCAACGTAACTAACATAACCTAAAACAAACCCACACCCCCCAACTAAATATACCAACTCTGAGATCACACTACAGGGGAGAAAAGGGAAACATTGTGTAGTTGGCCAACTACATCTTTGCCCTGGAAGTATTCATCGAATTGTGCAAATGCATTTTGATGAATATGGGTCGACCATCTGGTGTTCAATATTACGATGTTTCAACGTCGTAATGTAGACCCTGATTAAGGTACGTCAGGGCAGGGTAAAGCATGTTACATGGCTGAAGACTGACAGAGGTTTGTGGGGGGCTTTTTTTTTTTAGTGAAGGGGGCAGGTTCACAAGGCTTTTGGCAATGAGGAGGGTTTGTTTGATTACAGGGAGTTTGGGGTCATCAACAGGTGGGGTGGAGTCCCAACAGCATGAGGTTGGATCAGACTTTGGAATCTGGCCAGGTGACTGGTTAGCTAAGTAGGCCCTGGTGCAAGGGGGGGTGTCTTTTGACCCTCTCATATACCGCTTTTAGTTAAAGGAAGCTCTGGAAGGGGGAGTATGTTGATGTTTTGAATAAAGTGATGTGGATGGGGTTCATCTGATGGAATCAGAAACCACAAATAGTAAAGACTTTTGGCAGCTTTAATGGTGTCTTGGGCAGAGGAGAATAGGTAGACTGTAACCAATGACATGGGACAACTGGGTGTTATGGTTCATTTATTACATGGCAGTTTGGTTGAAGAAGGGTACCACCTTTGGTCTTACCACTTTTGGCTTACTTTCTTATGAACTGTGAGGCTCAGGATCTGTGGGGGCAGGGAATGCCTGGTTGGGGTATGATCAGGGGTTTTGGAACTGGAAGGTGATGGATCAAGTCATTGCACTGGAACATGAGACATCCTGACATTTGGCTAGCCACTATGGTAGATAGCCTTGGAGCCATTAGCAGGGGAGTTAAGTTAGTGGGGGTCAGGACCAGGGTATGCTGGGACTTTAATGCTGGGTGTTACTTGTTGGTGGTATCTAGGTTTTGCACACTTGTTCAAAGTGTGCAGGAATGCATTCCATTGTGCAAGTGACAGATGGGAAGGGCTAGGAAGGCACATTGGTTAATTTAAATTCTCAGCAGCTAAATCAGGTGGGTTACCTTCATCATTTCTTGGATTTTAGGGTAGTTGGGGCATGGGGAACTTTCTGGGGCAGATAAGGGGGTGTCCTATTGTGGGTCAAAGAGAAGTTGTAGTTGAATTAATATATGGATTTTCTAAGGGATTTTCTATTTAATTAGGAGTGGGAAGGGAGAGGTCAGTTTGCAGGAATCGGTGTTCCTTTCAGGGGAAGGAAGAGATTTTGGAAAGTATGGTGGAGAAGGAATGGCAGGAAAGCAGGTTACTGGGTCTGATTGATATTCCTCCCTTTCAGAGATTTAAAGTTTTTTTTATTGGGGTTGGCTGCTAAGAACTCTAAAAGGAATTTCCATTGATTTACTACTGGCCTTATCCCAAGGGAAAGTCTGGGTATGATTTATTTCAGGAGAGTACATAAAGTTAGTTATGCACATATGGATGATGCAGTACAGGTCATTCAGGAGTTCACGGACCAATGGTTGGTGAAGGTAGATATTGAATCCATTTTTTCATTTATTACCTGTTTGAGAGGAAGAGTGGCTGTTGTTGGTCAGGGTAGTTGGGTTTAAGTTTTACTTTGACAAAGATATGTGGATGGGATACTCAGTGGTCTGTGTTACCGTGATGATATCAGGTAGTGCCATCTGTGCCAAGAAGAGTAGGGCAGTTCATGTGTAACATATGCCAGCATAGCTAGCTGGAGTTTTGTAAAGAATTTTATGTCATTTGACTATCACACTGATTTGCTTGTGTTAAAAATGTATTTGTAAAGTCACTTATGTTAAAAATGCATCAACAGTGGGTCCTGCTGGACAGAAAAGAGATATACATGTATGTCAGACAGTATTATTATAACTAATTAAACATATATGTTTTAACAGAAAATTCTGGAAGGGAAGATGTTAATCTCAGTCCAACTAATTTTGAAAAACAGGTTGGAAATTAAATGGGTTGGTTTAGGCCATATAGATTCTATCTTACAGGTCTGATTGCAGCCAGAGACAAAAATGTTTGGGAAAACCAGGACTAGTAAACTTTCTTTATTGTCCTTGGGGTGAATTAATTGCTACCCTGGAAGGGTGGAAGTTTTTGAAATCATTTTATAGCTTTCATATGCTGCAAAAGATCTTAGCAATCCTCTGGTTGTGTACTGTTACAGAGTCAGGTGAGCAGATGTGATGTCTTTCTATAACCAGCACTGAAATGAGTCTTTAGATATTAGTGAGAGATATGATGGAACTCTTGCAGCAGCACTTTGTCTTCTGGAACCTGACAAGAAAGATGTCTCACAGAACCTCATACCTCATCATGCCTTGCTGTAGTAAGCAACTCAACACTCTTCATCTTCCCTTGGTTTAGTTAGTAACCAGAGAATAGTCATTATTTAGATTAGTCAGGAAAATATAGTGAGATTAGTTGAGTACTGTTTTCTGTATCTATGTGAATCTATCCAGCTGTGTTATTTTTTATATCTCCTGTGATTGAAACTCTGTTTATTGTAACTAGATATTTAGTATTCTCATGTTTTTTATTTTATTATTAAATATTTCTATACTTTTAATTGTGGCTGGTCTTTCAGAGAATACTTTTAACATCTTGAGAGTACTTATGCTTATTTTAGTGACACTGTGGCCGCTCCCGAAAGCCTTGCTGAATTGGTCAAACTCTACCATTTATATTAGTATTCATTTTACTCAGTATAATTGGGTACTCTTGTAATAGTCTGAGTAGCTGACTGGTGGCAGTGTAATTAACTTAAGTCTGGGAAGTGAGGGACACAAGTTGGTAAATCTGTGCCAGCCTTTCCTAGGGTGTGTGTGTGTGTGTGTGTGTGTGTGTGTGTGTGTGTGTGTGTGTGTGTGTGTGTGTGTGTGTGTGTGTGTCAACTACTTGGAACAGGGACAGAGAGCTCCAAAGTGGTCAGTGTGGAGTCTTGATTTTGGCCTGGAGTGAGACAGAGAGCCCAACCCCAGGTCTGGAATGTGTTCCCTGTGTGCTCTTAAGGGAAATTGTGCTTGTTGCAGAGAGCTGCATCTGAAAATTTATTTATTTTATTTATTTAACATTTGTTGACCGGGAATGTCCGACTAGGTTCCACAGAGCCTGTTTTCAGCGGAGGCCTGGGGAGAAATGCTCCAGATGCATGTCTTTGGAATGTGGGAGGAAACCGGAGTACCTGGAGAAAACCCACGTGAACACAGGGAGAACATGCAAACTCCACACAGAAGGCACCCCAGCCGAGAATCGAACCGGAGAACCTCTTGCTGTGAGGCGACAATGTTAACCACTGCACCACTGTGCCGCCCATATAAAATACAGTATATATATCCATTCCTTCTCCTAGTGGCCATCCCTCACCATTCTCAGTGGTGAGGATTGAGGATTCTTGATTACTCTCCCAGAGTAGGGACCATCACAACTTCTTTGCGAGGTTTTGCATTGCTTTCCATTAGATTGGGCAGCAGTGGGTGGGTTGTCAGAAGGTGGTACATTATCTGGTTGACTTTAAGAGCAGGTGAAGGGTTTGATGGAGCATTGAAAGGTAGCTGGATGTTTTTGGGATGTGTGAGAAACTGAGTGTTACATTGGCTAGGCAGAAGTTAGACGTTTTAAGCAAGACATTGTTTTCTGGGATTGCTAGTGGATGCCGGCCATGGTTTGTGCTGTTTACCAGATGCAAAGGTAACAAGTTTGAGAGAGAAGATTCTTTGGGGAAATCCAAGGACAAGGTGTGGATTTAGGATGTTATGGAGTTCTTCAGGCTTCTGACATTTACATGTTGGATAGTTCATTTGGGTCATTTCTTTTGTGGGTTTGTGGCCTTTTTGTTGAATGGGGATAAACATCATTGGGTGAGGGTTAATAAGTTGCTGCATGATGATTTAGCATTGTGGTATCGTTCTTGGGCAGGTGGATTGGGTTGT
This sequence comes from Protopterus annectens, assembly GCF_019279795.1. Taxonomy (NCBI): domain Eukaryota; kingdom Metazoa; phylum Chordata; order Ceratodontiformes; family Protopteridae; genus Protopterus; species Protopterus annectens. The sequence continues at coordinate 314,312,006 of NC_056749.1, read as the reverse complement.
TTTGTTCAAGGGGATTTACAATTGTTTATAGATGTGGAAGGAAACATTGGGATGGGAGCATATTTTGGGGGAAATGGTTTATGGTTCACTCACCGGCAGGGTGGAAGGATGATTGTAGGAGGGATGTTAACTCTTTGGGGTTAGCTCCAATTGGACTGGCATCAAAGGTTTACAGGAGAAGCTGTGGTGGTCAGAGGTAGTGCCATGGTTACTTTGTCTTTGGAGAGGGCTCATCGGTTTGTTAATTTTAGGCTAATTAGACAACTGGTTGCATTGGCTATTTCTATGATAGAGCATTGGGATGTTGATGACAGGGGTCCAGTTTGGTTCAGAAAGGATGGAGTACACCTAAATAATTTTTATTTATTTTATTTTATGCTTATCAGGAAAGTCCGACTGGACTAGAAGTCCATTTTCAGAAGATGCCCAGGGAGAAAAGCTCCAAGACATACAATATATAATAAGCATAGCAAAACTTAGCAACTTAACATTTTTCAAAGTATTTCAAGAAAGCATTTGAAAGGTACTTAATGCATCTTAAAAAGTAAACAGATTACAATATATGGATATATACAATGTAAAAAAATTGTTAGACTAGAAGTTAAAGATATTAGTAGGTACAATAAATATTGCAAACAGACCTCTATTGAGCTAAATACTTATCATTCAGTCTTTAAAACTTAGGACTAATATATGCAAACTTGAGCTAATAGGTTTAAAAGGGAGTAAAGTGTGTAGAGAAAGTGAGTAAAAAGTTTGGGTTAGTGATAGGGTAATATATATATATATATATATATATATATATATATATATATATATATATATATATATATAGAGTTTTAGTCTGGGGCAATATATTGGGCAGTCTTGATAAGTGAACTAGGGTTATTTCAAATTAAATATTTTAGCCAGGTTCAATACATGGACAGATCCATGTAGCAGGTAGGTGGGCTTTTAGTAGTTTTTTTAATTGTACTATGTTAGAGTTGGATTTAATATCAAATGGAAGACTATTCCATATTTTAGGAACGCTACAGGAGTAGAGGGATTCTCCAGTGTGACTTTTGCATTTTATCATCTCTAGTAATGCCTTATTGCTAGAGCAAAGGGTCAGCTTATTTGAGTAGTGAGCCAGTAAGTTCTTTAGGGCTACAGTTTTTTCAGGATGTTTTATTATTTGGTGGGCCATTTTTAACCAATTGAATTTTAGCAATGAGGGGAGTTCCAGCCATGAAAGTTTTCTGAGAGAGTGGCAGTGATGAGATCTGTAGTTAGCTCCTGTTGCAAATTTTGCTATTTTATTTTAACAGGTCTGTAGTTTTATTAAATCTGACTTTCTTAGGTTGGTAAGGATAGGGAAGGCATAAAGTAGGGTTGAGGTCAGGTGGGTTCTAGCAATAGTAGCTATGGTGTCTGCTGTAAGATAGTGTTTACATCTGTAGAGGCACCCTAGCTTTTGGTGAACTTTGTTTTTAGACTGGAAAATACGAGTGTCAAATAGCATATTCTGGTCAATAGTGACCCCTGGCAACTTTGAAGTAGGAATTGGAGCTATGATGGTGTTATTAACAGTGTTGATTTTGAATGCAAGAAGGCTGTTAGGGGCTCTAGTAGGATGAAATAGGATTAGTTTATTTTTTGGGGGTTCAATATTAGTTGAGCTTTGGTTAGCCAAGCATCTACAGCTGCACATGATTGTTGTGTTATGTTTTTCTAGTTGCTGGAGGGTAGGAGCAAGAGTACAAGAGTTGAGTCATCCACATACTGTATGAGTACGGCTTCCTTTGTACCTGTATGGAGTTTGTGAAGAGAAGTGGGCCAAGGATAGATCCTTGCCCGACTCCCAAGGAAATGGGCAGAAGAGGGGAGAGATTTTGTTGCCATGATGCTGCTTGTTGCCGGCCATTCAGATAGTTATGAAACCAGGTTATTGCTGACTGGCTGAGGTTTAGATCAGCTAGAACAGTTAAGAGTTTGGTATGGGATACAGTGTCAAATGCCTTTGACAGATCAAGGAAAGGTGAGGAGACTAAATTACCTTCCCTTCGGAGTTGGTTGATGGTATTGGTAATGCTCATTAGTGCTGTGTTAGTGCTATGATTACGGCAGAATCCATGTTGTGTGGGTGTTAACAGATATTCTAGCAGTTGTGTATGATTGCCTTTTTCCAGGATTTTAGAAAGGGGAGACAAAATGGCTTATGGGATGATAGCTTGAAAGATCTGTTGACGTATCGCGTTTGTACAGTGGGATTATGTGGACAGTTTTCCCTAGTTTAGGTGTATTATTTTCTGCGATAGTGCAGTTTATTAGGATGATGATGGGGACTGCAATGGCATTGGCTGCCAGTTTCAAGTATTCTGCTAGTAGGTTGTCGCAGCTAAAGTAGTTGGCTAGAGTTTTTTGAGATTTTTTTTATTTACAATAGAGGTAGGGACCAGATGAAACTGAAAGATATTGAAATTGTAAATTGGAGGGGGTGCAGTGGGTGAGGGAGAGATGTTATTTATAAGGTTTAAAACGGATTCTGTAAAGTATTTATTGAACTGAGTTGGGATATCTTTTGTGGAATTGGATAAGCTTGGGGGTGGAGTGGCGGTTTGCCCTGGCTGAAGAATTTTATTTATGGTGGACCAAAACTTATGGGGATTTAGACCTTTTTAATCTACACTTAGACCTGTTTTGGAGGGTTTCCTGAAGTTTTTTGAGGAGAATGAGGGGGAACAGCTTGTGTCAGGCTGGTTGGCAGAGAAGAGCGATAGGTTTGTCCCTCTTCTGTTCCCCCTTGGATGTTGGATGTTTAATTCAATAAGTTGGGGAATGAAAGTGAGAGATGGGACGCTGCGTGATAAGTAAAAATAAGTGAGCATAGGTGAGGACACTAGTTGATAAGTAAAAGTAAGCGAGCTGAGGCCAGGATGCTGCTTATTTGGTTAGGGTGAATGAGGTTACACTGCACCAGTAAATGGTTATATGGATATTCATGCTGTGATCAATAAATTAAAGTATTGTTCAATAAATTTATGTTTATGGAAGTTTAATAAAAGTTATCAAATGTCATTTGGTGTGGTGTGTTTATTGAAGGGGACCAGGAAGAGCTGTATTGTGTCACTGCTGTGAATGACAAGTGTTCACTGATGAATAGATCATATCTCTTACAGCTGATTTATTCACTGACAAATGAAAATACCACTGAAGAGGATTCATTGAAAGCTATTCTTCCCTCCAGCACTCTAGGCAGATACTACTGGCATCAGTTTTAGGAACAAAGGTAGCATTGGTAGGGGACTGCTAACAGTTGATATCTCTGAGACTCCATAATGGAAGCATATAGAGCATTTACATAAATGCAAGACAAACAGCACAGTTACTAAGAGTCAGAGAACCTGTTTTTCAGTTGACATCCTATCGAATTTTACAGTTTGGTGCTCTGATCCATTTATACCTGGATCAGTGCTACTGTGAAGAAGCTGGGTATCTGTTAGACAACTATGCTGTTCCCTGACAGTAATATGTTGTAACACACTGGTACCATATCCCCTTATAGTTGTGCCATTGATGATAAACCCTTCATAGTACCAGCATCTCTGCTATTCCTGGAATACAAAATGTGACCACAGGCTGCATGATTTATAAGAAAACAGATAACTTATTTTTTTGCATAAAGTTTGCTTCTTTCTTATGATACATATGTTGTGTTACCATTACCTCTTAACAACAGTATTACAGACTGGGAATCAAAACAGCATTCAGAAAATTATACTACTGTCAGACAGGGGTATGTCATGTTTTTATCACCACCCTATTATTATGTAGCTTCAGTTAAAAGGAGGCAAAACGTGTCCGCCAGCAGTACAATTTACTAACAGTAGTTCAAAGGAGCATAGCCATATTTATAAATACAGAAATACTACTGATGAAAGGCACTCATGCATTGTGTTGCTCACTTAGAGCACCAAAACCACCATAAGAGATTTCAACAATGGCACTACAAAGTCTAAGTGAGGGATACATCTTTTCTCATAGACTTTAAAAATGTAATGCTCTTCGACACTTTAAAATGAGAAAGACAGAGAACCTGTCTCATAGCTATCTATTATTATTCTAGAAGTAATGATATAAAATAAAAAAATACAATATCAGATTGTGTAGTATTGTTCTAGGCAAGCATTTACAGAGCAAAACTAATATAACAACAGCATTAAATTTACCAAAACATAATAGCGATACTTACAATCAACAGATTGTTTGCAGTCTCAAATGCATGTTACAAATATAAGAATAAATAAATATGATTAACTAGTTAACACTAGAATATGGACTTTCAAAATATCTTAAAACAAGGCAAAGCTAGTTATTAACTGAAAAACTATTTTATATCTTAATTCTACAGTCCAAATTTCGGTACACTAAATTGCAGCTCTTAAACACAAGGGGCAATATAAAGGGGTCCGTTAAGTTTCTATGGCCAAAAGTGATAAATGATGGTCAATCAAAAACCAACTGCAGAACCAAAAATGCCAGGACATATGGTGAATATAATTCTTTAAAGGGATTAGCAAAGACAACTGGAAGAAAAATGAGAGTGGAGTTCAAAAGAGAACAGCAAGAAGCTGTAATAGTCACTGTCATCAGAATGCTAAACCAGTGAGACCACACACAGACTTATGTACAGCCGCTTTCAAAGTATTCTGTAAAAAATACGTTATGAGTAACACGAAGTCAAGAAATCTTTACATTGGACAAAGCAACCAGGAAACTAAGAGTGATATAAGACTGTAACAAAGTTTAGCATTGCCCAGAGGCTCAGCTCCAGTAAGTAAAGATTAAAATGCTAGTAGAAATATTAAAGGTCAAATGAATCAGGAAACCAAAGCTAGTAAGTGTCTTCAGTTTTATCATACATACTTGTCCTCTAGTCCCTCTATGACTGGCATCAGTACCATAATATATATAATATTACCTACACAAAAGTAAAAGAAAGGATTACTCTTGCCTACCTGACTACTTGAGAAATGCTTGGGATTTTATAAATAGCTTTTTCCAGGTCATAAAGAAGCATAAACCAATTATTCCTTTCTGCACAATGCTATAAGATTCATGAAATAAGTAATGTAATTTATACACCTTACTGAATGTAGCAAAAAGCTATATCATAACAAAATACCCAAAAACTTTCTGCTGTTCCACATTATATCATTTCCAGAATAAAATAACAACATGCAGCATTGCAGCATGCCAAAAAGGAAAGCATCCCCTTTCCTGCAGAAGGATAATTCATTCATTAACCAGAATATTATGGGTGGCATTCACAAAGTTTACTGTCAGTGGTAAAGTCATTTTCTGCTGGCAGTAATCAATTATATATAAACAGCCCTACCACAGTATTTACAACAAAGAAGTGCAGCATCGTGGTGAGCTGACTTCCTGGCTTTCTTTGAATGCTAGTGAGGCATTCCGGTTGAGAGGCATATGGTAATTAGCAATGTGCTATCCTTCCAAAAATGTGATAAAAAGTTCATGCCGCTGTGTGATTCAAAGAACTACTCAGCTGCATAAATCCTTACCACCAGTAATGGTAATTAATTTAGCGAAAAGCTTGCATTCACTTTTTGCTTTCAATGGGTGAGATATAGCGTTGATGTGTGTGTGTGTGTGTGTGTGTGTGTGTGTGTGTGTGTGTGTGTGTGTGTGTGTGTGTGTGTGTGTGTGTGCGCGCGAGCTTATGTGGATGTGTGTCTGTGACTGTATGTAGAGGTATGAGTGGTGTCAAGTACATGTTTTTGTGCACATATGAGAGTGTTTGTCTGCCTGGCTTGTTGCACTAGGTAGATTAGTTAAAAGACAGGGATGTGTGTTAGAGTGCGAGTGAGTGATATCATTTGAAGGGAGTTGACAAAAGAAGAACGTGTGTGTGTGTGTGTGTGTGTGTGTGTGTGTGTATGTATGTGTGTGTGTGTGTGTGTGTGTGTGTGTGTGTGTGTGTGTGTGTGTTTGCTAGTGTATGATAGGGTGTGGGATGTCTATACCTCTTAACTCTACCTGGATTAGTGAGCAGTGGATATAGTGGGTAAGGAAAGTACAGCTGTGTGAAATTTTACCATAGCAGCAGATGTCCTTCTCTTCACTGTTGAAGTATTCTATTAAGAAAGGGATCTCTTGCCAAGGATAGCCCAACATATGACCATTATATCAAAGACTTTAGATGTTATAGACACTGTACATCACACTTATGCTCATCGTGAAAGGTGTAGGGCATAAAGTTCACATATGAACTGAAACACTAAGAATTGAATTGCCCAAGAAGGAGCAGAATACCCTTAGGGACAAGAGAGAGCATATACATCCAGAAGGAAAAGGAATAAAGGCCCTGTCAGCCAGGAAGGCAACAAAAGCATAGGAGCAAGAAAGACCGAATACTGCAACAGTAAAGAGAAGGACATCTACTGTTATGGTAAGTTTTTACACAACTATACTGTGTACTACCATATTACTGTTGCAGTATTCTTTACAGAAGGGAAGTACAAGAGGTATGAAGAAACCAGGGAGGAGGAAAGCACAGAAGAGCACTCTACAGATCTATGTAGAATGGCCCTGGAAATACTCACACAGGCCCTGGAAATAACATTCCATTTGTAATGTTTAGTGAAGGTATGATCAGAAGACCAAGTACCCAGCCTCAAGGATGGAATTGGTGTCCAAGTGCTTGAAAAAGCCACCAGAAGAGGCAACTGCTCTAGCAGAATGTGCCTTTACAGATGAACAAAGATGTTTCCCATGAAAAGAATAACAAAAATAAATGACCTTAAAAATCCAGGATGAGGTAGTTTGTTTGGAAACACCCAAACCCAAAGTCATGGGATGAAAAGAAACAAAATGTTTTTTAGACTTGCAAATTACCTTTGCTTTATCCAAATAATACGTTCTCACTGGCAGACTGCGAAGAAGGGAAAAAAAGAAGGAAGGTGAATAGACTGAGTGACAACTCACTAAACACCTTGGGCATAAAAGAAGAATGAGTCTGAAGAGACACCCTGTCTCTGTGATAAAATTAAAAAGAAGGAATAGCCATTAGAGCCTGAAGTTCAGATACTCTCTTGGCTGAAATAAGAGCCAACAGGAGAATAGTCTTCCGAGTATAATGTTGCAAGGAAGCTGAGCTTGAAGGTTCAAAAGGAGTCTGAGCCAATTTTTCAAGTACAAAATTAAGGCTCCAAGAAGGCAGAGTAGGCTTTCTGGGAGGTCTGATAGGAAGGACGCCTTTAAGAAATTGCAAGACCTCAACCCGAGAGACAAAAGGAGGACTCAAGGACAGATAAGCAGAGACTGCTGATAGGTGAGTTTTATCTAATGAATATGCCAACCCAGTATGGAACAGATCATAAAAATGAAAGAAAGACAGGAGCCCCCACAGGGAGGTGTTCATGCTGGTGAAGGATGCACCAGACTGAAAAGCTTTTCCATTTGGAGATGTATAATTTTCTATTAGTGGATTTCCTGGCTTCCTTATGAATCTAGAGCACATCTTCAGAAAAGAGGTGTCTAAAAGGAATCAAAACTATATCACCTATAGTGTCATCTGATGAATAGATATGTCAGCATAGATAAAAGATCCCCTGTCTTGTGTGAGAAGATCCACCCAGCGAGATAACTTGTGGTGATTACCCCTGACCAAATGATAAGGAAAGGGAAATCAATGCTGTCTGGATCAAGAGAGAGTTACCAGCAAGATTTTGGTAGAGTCCTGCCTGATTTAGTGCTGAACTTGTGGCAAAAGAGGACGGGGAGAAGGCATACAGAAACATTCCCTTCCAAGGAAAAGACAGGGAGGTTGCTTTCCAAGTCAGAGGACTTGGTACTCTTGAACAGAAAAGAGTAAGTCATCTGTTCAGAGGGGAGGCAAAAAGATCTACCTGAAGAATACCCCACTGATGAACTACATCCAGAAACACATCTCTGTGAAGGATTCATTTGTGAGCCTGTGTTCGGGACCTGCTGAGTGAGTCTGCTACTAGATTGTGCCCCAAAGGAATGTAAGCTGACTAAAAAGCCACTTGATACCCGATAACTAGATCCCATGTCTGAAGATCTAATTTGCAAAGGAGATAAGACCATGAACCCCACCCCATTTGTTAATGTACCACATTACCACATCACAGTGGCACTGTTTGTGAAGACTTTGAGGGTGAAAAAGAGAATGAAAAGTTTGCAGATCCAGAAGTAGATCTCTCATCTTTTTTACACTGATATGATCTGACCTCTAATGAGGAGGCCAGAGACCCTAGACTTTGGAGGACCACAAGTAGACCCCCACCCCAAGTTTGAGGCATCAGTTAACAGTTCCTGAGAAGGAATTGTAGGCTAAAATGGTAGACTCAGATTGAGAGAGAGTTGTTGAATCCACAACTGAAGCTCCAGTTTGTGAAAAGGAAGCAAAGAAACAGATAACTTCAGAGGGTGGCAATGTTGAAGCCACATTGATTTGAAGTACAAAGGTATAAAGAAAAATTGGTCCATCCTGATGACTGATCCCTCTATCAGTGAACATATAGAACCAGTTCCTAAGTTTTGTTTTAAAAATACCAAGAACTTAAAAAGCGACTCTGTTATAAACACACTGAACCATACAGGCACCTCACCTCTCAGCATGAGCACTCATGCATGCCGGTCTTGTAAGGCATGCAGTTATATATGGTCTACACACTTGATTATGCATCCATTAAGTATGGAACCTATGCATCTGTCCTTTTACGCAGACTGTTGTATGAAAAATTTGTACTATATCGCTAAGTGTATTGTATGTGATTCATATCATATAGGGAAGACAAATCATATGTTTAAGGACAGGATTCTGCACCATCAGTGTGATATATGAAATAATAAACTAACAAATGCATTAGCGAAACATGTATCTGAAGCTGGTATGAGTCACAGCTTTAAGTTCTTGGTACTACAGAAATTAAATTAAAGTTTAAGGGAAGGGGATTTGAGTAATGAGACTGAACTTGCTGAGTTAAAATGGATTGTCAACTTTAAAGCATATGTGCCATCTGGTTTAAATAGTGCTGTTGCTTTAAAGTCTCTCCTAAAGAAGAGTGGATTAGTTCACTGATAAGTGTTAACATCCAACAATTTTAATTGTTTTTAATTAACTGGAAGCTTTGTGTATTTAAAGGCCTGTTTTCTCATACTGTTTGTTAAGGTTTGAAGAAGCGAGCAATCGTGAAAGCGCTTACCTGTTTTTATTTGTTTTTATCTGTTTTTTGGAATTAAAGTGTTCTTACTCTCAGCACTGGGCATCTTTTCATTAGCCAAGAGGAAGAGAAGGCCAGGTATTAAATGGAGGCAGGCTTATTCCATAAAAAAGCCTTTGAGATGAAGGAGTCTGAGTGCATTTAGCAGGGGGAATATGCCTATACCCCTTTTTACTTTTGGGAGGTGGGCGAGTCTACCTTTGAACAACAAAGACAGACTGAGAAGGGTAATTCCTCTGGAATTTGTGGATAGGGGAGGTAAAAATATATTTGAGTTCCTGCAAGGCCTTACCCTGTCCTGAAGGGACTTAAACATGCCAGCAGTAGCTACCCAAAAAAAGATTTTTGTTATCCAGAGAAGCATCCGAAAGCTCGTCTTTAATATCATCAGGTAAAGCCTGAAGACATAGCCAAGAATAACTCTTCATCACAAAACCAAAAGCAGCAGCCATGGAAGAGGCATCAGTTGCATTATATCTGCATTTAATGGAGTGAAGGGTGACCTGGGAAGTGGACCCAAGCCTTCCCATCAGAATCAGTAAGGTCAGACACCACCTTAATTACCTGAGAAAGAAGATCCAAAACATACCTGGCTTTGTGGGTTTGGTAATTAACAGCCCTACAACATAAGGTGGCAAGAGTACATATGTTTTTACTCATCCGTTCTATAGCCTGACTGTCCTTATTTGAAGAAAGGAGTTTAGTAGATTGCAAAAGCTTAGTAGGCTTATCAGTAGAAACTGAAACCACTAAAAGATTAGCAAAAAGGTACTTATGCAAAAATTTACAATCTTCAAGACACAGTGTTGAACCTACCAGGTCACTTTGGGTCTGGGATCTGAGAATCAGGAGCTACAGATGCAGCAGAAAAGGGCTTCCAAAACAGGAGAAACATCAGGCAGCTTAGGAGACTCCACTTGTAAAAGCTCTTCTGAATGTTGGAGACTTGGGAGAAATCCCATTTAAAGTACTCCAACATACGAGCAATAGTATCCACAAAAGATAATTCCTCTAAAGTGGAGTCTTTGCTCAAAGAATCCTTTTCCTCTGAACCACAATCTAGAGGAGAAGGAATTTCAGGAGTAAGCAAGGGATTTCCCCTCAAAATCTAAGTTCTCATCTGAAGAATCCAGTTCCCTAGGTCTCTTCAGGAGTGGAAGACCAGGGAGGAGTAGGGACTGACACCCCTTGAGTAGGTTTCAAGGCCATTAAAGCATTAAGCAGACTGTGGCTAAAATCTTACCAGTAATGGTGGGGATCTTTAGCAACAGGGATAATATGTTTAGCTTTCTGCAAAGATAAACAAACGGTGGCTCCTGCCGCAATCCATTCAGTATACTTCTGCTGTAATCCAGTCAGTGTACTTTGTAATGACCACAGGCTGTTGTTTACTAAAATTCCAACTGGTTTATTTGAAATAATCGAAATAAAATATTCTGTACAATGTACAAACAATCGAATGGATAAAACTATACACACAGTCGATTCGATTGTTTGTACAGAGTGCCTGTGGTCATTACAAAGTACACTGACTGGATTGCAGCAGAAGTATACTGACTGGATTGCGGCAGGAGCCACCGTTTGTTTATCTTTGCAGTTAAGTGTTTTTTTTCGCATGTTTAGCTTTCTGTTCTTTCTTGATTGGGATGTTCACCCTAAGGACTCTCGGTGGTTCAGACACTTGGTGGGATTCAATAATCATAGTATGAATCTCATCCCTCACTAAAATATGAGGAACCCCCCTCAGTCCCTCAGAAACAGTCAATCAAGGTTCCCCGTCAATGTCTGGAACAGACATTGGAAAGAAATTTCTCTGAAGACAAGTGAGAAGTTGGACCTATGCCAGCCTGCGATGGGGTCGTGGCAGAGGAATCTGAGGCAAGAATTGGATGGTCTTCAGGGCTTTCACTTGCTTCTAGAGAGCTATCCAGGGGAGGCTGGACAGCAGCCAGATCAGATCTAGTCTTATTAGCATATGGCTGACCCACGGGATGGGAGGATTTTGACATAGCACCCTGTACCAACAGTTTAAATTGGTGTTGTTCAAAATATATGGATAATGAAGATAAGCAACTACTTAGGGCCTTATGGACAAATGCTTGACAGATACATCACTGTGTATTTTTGTGGGAAGCTCCTTAAAAAAAAAAAAAAAAAAAAAAACAATAGTTGTGATGGTCTTCATGGGGAGTTTGCCTCCCACACTGGCATTTTCCCTACTTGGATGACATGAACACAAGTACACTACAAAAAAGAAAAAGGTACAGAAGAAATTTCAATAGAGCACTTATCTGAAGTGTTTATATTTTAAATCAGAGTCATTACCTGCTTGAACTACAAATCTGGGAAGTGGGGTCCATACAGCTGGAATATTTGCAGCTTGGTAGCATGGCATATCCTTCAGAACATAACTCATCTTCCTAAGACTATGAATGGAAATTGGACATGCTTGTGGTTCTTCTCAAACAGATAGTGGCTGATACACCAACATTTAAAGAAATGGCTCCTAAGAATGCAGATGACATCAAAGCAATGGCAGTCAAACAAAAATTCCTCAGATCTGATACCTCCTTAAATGCCATATGACTGTGAGACTTGCAGTGCAGAATGCATAGGCATGAGACTGAGATAATGCATCTAAAAGATGAGCTAGGTCTTGAGAATTGGCCAGAGAAGAGCTAATTTCCACCTTCTGGGTTTAAAAGAGGGAGCTGAAGGTCAAGTAATAAAATGTTTTCAGGAAAAAAAAGCTAACTGCCCTACATGAAGGGATGCAGTGAAGCAATTATTAAGAGGGCTCACAGAATAACTTGTGTGCCCCAACTCTTACTAAACTTCCAAGACACTTCATATTTCAAGTTGGCACATAAGAAACAGGTGTTGAAAACTGTTAAAAGGAGGAAGATAACTCCTTTTGGGCCATAAGATCAAATTGGTTTAGAACTTATCACAAACTATTTTTTGGCAAAGAGGAAGATATTTGCTGAAGTCAGAGCCATATGCTATAAAAAATGATTTCAACATTTTTCAACTAGCCAGACACAGTAGTGATAAAAGCATGAATTTGTCAAACCTGACTAAGCGATGGTGTTTCTATAGAAGAAGATTGATTATAACAGAGAACACAAACCTAAGAAAACCCATCCTTCACAAAGTGTGGCTTCTGTGAAGAAAAGCTTTGCAATACTGCAGGAAGAAGTTGGTGGTGGCAGGCACCCTGTGGAAGATCCTGTATCTTGAGACTCAGTAAGTGACTTGCCAATCTTAGAACATCCCTGCTGCCACTAAACCTGTTGTTCTTTAGTGCTGAGTCAAGTAAAAAAGAAATGAACAAAGGAGAAAAGCAGAAGGGGTAAGGATGAATTTGAAAATGTGATAGATTCCAAGGCCTGTTTGATATATACTCAGTGAACTGCCCCCGCTTACCTGCTTGACTGTGAAGAGTAAGGTTTTTGAAAGTGACTGATGTGGTGTGGTAAGATTATCAGTCTCTGGGTTATCCAGGTGTGCTGGACTACTCTAAAGTCTCCATAAGTCCATGGACTATTCAGGGGTGGTAAGCACTACAGCAATAGCATGTTTAAACTCACTGGACTTAGTGTTTGCACTTATGTTAACTTAGCCACATGCTGTTATTAGTAGTAGTGTGTGTACATTTGTTAACCTGTTTCATGTTTAGTGCGGTAAGCTAGGTAAAAATTGTAATGGCTGCAGTGAGGACAATAACAGTGAACATCAGAGGTTAGGGTATAAGACAAAGTGTAATATGTTGTCAGGATGGCTTACAAAACTTGGAGTGGCTATATATATTTTTTTACTCAAGAGCTCAAAATATGCAAAAAGTGCCTAAGTTATATTATGGGTGCCTCCTTAAAAAGGTAGCAATGTTTGTTCATTGGCTGTTGGGATGCTCCCTCCTTAATAAAAGAACCAGCAAGGCAGGTAGATGGGACCTAGCTAAAGTCCATACATCACAATGAAGATTAATTGCATGTTCAGTTTATTGTCCCAATCATGACGACCCCCTTTTCATAGGATCATAGGTTACTAGGCTAATGGCATTGGGGCCCTTACAAGACTAGCCAAGAGTTTATCCCAAAAAAGAAACCTCAATCAGCACTTGCCACTCCTGTCAATGAGAGACACAGGTGGAACCCTTTGGGACAAATCTAATGTTTCCCATTCACTCATCAAGGTTGCGCTTGAAGAGGGTCAGCGACGTACTTTGTTTGAGGTGTATGCGGAGTCTATTCCAGTGACGGGGCAGCCTCTGGGAGACAAACCTATCTCTTCAGCAGGTTTTGTTAATGTCACATATTAGATTTATGCCTTTCAATCTGGTAATGCACAAGGAGTTAGAGATATGGAGCATCTCTAGTAGGGCAGCATCCAAGATTGCCATGTAGGCGAGACACAGATCACCTCTGAGCAATCTGTACGATACAGAGTAAATGCATTGTTACATTTTTACAGTGGAAATTATGACAGCTATAGAGGAACTCAACATCCAGCATGCTCTGGTCTTGACAGGGTGAGATTTCAATGTGATAGCAAACTCAATACTAGACAGGTCCAATCCAAGAGGTGAGCACCATCTTAAGGCTCAAAAGATGCTGCAAACCACTGTAGAAAAATTACACCTAGTGGATATTTGACAGACCATGCTCTTGTCTGATCCAGGTTAAATGTATGCAAACCCACTTAATGTCCTCAGTTTTCATCTAAACTAGTTATTATCAGATGACATTGTAACAAATGTGCAGGGGATGGCAATTAACTCCTGTTCTCTTTTAAATCATGAGTGGGAGCTGAAAACTTATATGAGATCTATGGTATGCAGGATAGACCCTTTGTTACTAGAGAATAAAGGTAATATAGCAAGGATATGGCAGAAGTCCAATTTGAAGATACATTACCATGACCTTCACCAATGGGGAAAAAGAGGTGAATGAGACAGGGAGAGTTGCAAAGTAGGTATGAATACCTGTTAAATGCTTTTACAAAAGTATGCATTCTGTTACACCTACACACAGTCACTGGTGTTCATGAACATGTTTTCCCCTGTTTTCTTCCTTCATTTGCTCCTGATGAGAATGAGTAGAATTGGCTGACATATCAGAGGAGGCATGAATGCCTCTCCAGGTGTCAGGGTATGCACCTTGAATTGGTGTGTGTATCACATATTCACCTGTAATACTGCCCATTTGCATTAATGCTAATTAGTTTCACTATTGATTACATCTTCTTGTTTTATATTCCATTTATACGTAGAACTGTACATCTGTCTTTCCTGCAGCTATGTATTTCTAACAGTGACTGGAAAATATATACTTGATTGACAATGTGACACTGCCATCATGCCTGTCAGGTCTGCTGTGTGTATTTGGCCTTGTTCAGTGCCATGTACCTATCTGTCCACTGTGTCGTTAATGTACAATGTCCTTGTCAGCCTGCAATAGCTTAGTTACACTTCTCACTCCATCACTTGTGCCTGTGTAAGTCTTAGGCATGTACATCTTGGTCTGTCAGGTCAGGGTGCAGTATTACCACAGGGTTTAGGTGTCCTGCATGAATCCATGCTGGTATTCTAGGTGAGGTTTATTTGGCATGGTGCTACCCTTGCCACACATCTCAAAGGTTGCCACCCAGTGTATGCTACTTGAGAGGTCACTTACTTCTGCCTAGGTACAGTTCTGTGCAGCTTGGCAGAGAGCTCTCACCCATCCCCCATCATGGTGGTCCCTTTCATTATGTGTCACTTCTCTCTAGTTTGTTGGGCAACCGTCCTCATACGCAGTTGTCCTCTGTTTCTCTCCTGTGTGGTCCCTGACAATTTTGTTAGCACCTCCTGCTATAACCATACCCACATCTTTGTCATGCTATCTTTCGTCTCTATTCATCTTGTAAAAGTAAAAATGGGCACTTCTCCCACTTGACACTATTTTCCCCTTCCCTGAGTTCCACTGTTTACTCTTTCGCTTTCTTGCTTTCCTATGCATCAATTGCATTCTCATTTACAGTATAACTATAATACAGACTTTGCTATCTAGCCATTCTCTGGAATTTCAGCTGTCTGCTTTAGCAAGTTGTTACATGTGTGGGTGTGTATCATCATAGGTATATTGCATACACTCCTATGGGTCTAGATCGTCATATGACTTGTAGTAACACCATCTACTGTAGTATCTTTACAGCTCATTTTCTTCTTTCACCGTAAAAGTGCCTATGTATTCCATCCTAGCCAGAAAATATCTCTTCTATCGCACCATTTTTTACTACACAGTCACATTATTGTTTTTTTTCTAAATCCTGGACAGAACAGTGTTTACATGGTTGCTATGCTTCTGCAGCCCTAAAGTGCAAGCTACACTCCTTACAAACTTTTAAACTTAAATTAACTTCATTCTGTGCAATCTTGAAGGAAAGGAAACAAAAATAAGTTGTAAAGTAAACTGTTTATCATTGGTTGCACAGTCTCAGAAAAATATACAGCAGTTTCAGTGAAATGTGGTTTTGCTGAGTAGTTTCTTTGACTGTTGTACAGTGAAAAAGTTGACTGGGTTAGGTTCTTAACATGATTCACAGGGTATTTTGGAAAATGGGTCAATATATCATTCCACTGGAGGAAAATGTCATAGCAATGCATTCAGTGAAACATAAATATCACCCAAAAGTGCTTGGAAAATCCAGAAAATTGACTTCATTAAAGACATTATTATTTTGAAGTACAGAAGAAGCATGACAAAAGACTGAATGTAAGTGAGCAATTTAAAGTCTGTAGAAAACAAGGCTTCATAAACATTTTTATAGCCATTAGCAAGTAGACTCAACTTATTCCTGCTTCAGTAAGAAGAACATTGTTTGCTAAAAATGCAGTAAAATAACAACATAAATGTATACTTCTGTCACCATATTCATTTTTTTAATCTTTTTACTTCCAAATGTCCAAACTACACCAGTATATACACGTATTCAAGAAAAAAGAATAGAAACTACCAGCCTCATCAGGCACAGAATGAGTCAGATGATTCAGTCACAGCCTGGTCCTTTTTTTTTTTTTTTTTTTTTGGACAGCATGGGCAATATGTAATAAATGTTCAATACCTGAAGACAACATTACTAATGCTTGTGGAATAATTAGAAGACAGGAATAGGAGTCATTTTCAAAGTTATAGTCAAGCCTAGTTTTAAAATTTGTACATACCTTATCTGCTGTGCTTGAATTTCTGGACATACCATCATCAGTGGATCCATGGAGCCATGTTGCTAGCTTTGTTCAAGCACATTAAGTGAAATAATGGGAATATTTTATCCAGGATAGATGACACGATATAAAATCTGTAATATATGTTAATTTGAAATGTTTGTTTCCTTGGTTATCTGAGACTATTAATTATAATCCATTTATTTTCCTAACTGCAGATATTGACCTACAAAACATGACACACAAAACCACTTTTATTTAAATAATTTATTCTACTTTCAGTGTACAGTTGATATTTAGATAACCCTTTCTTCTTGATTGACGTAATAAGTGTCTACCTCTTCATGATTACAAATGCAGAAGTTTTAAAATTCATTTGCCATGTCACAATATTAGAAAGCATATGAATTTTCTTATTGTATCATCTCTATATCCAACAAATGTTAGATAATCTGTATCTGAAATATATTAATTAAACATGCTTTAGACATGAGAGCATGTCTTTTAATCTATTCTCAGCACAGAAATATTTCTGATATTACTTTTTTTATACAGAGAGGGTTAAAAATAATGGTTCAAATCTGAAACTTTTGTTATATAAACTAGAAATCAGTCTGGCTTTACTGTGAATTTGGAAAACTAGAAATCAATCTGGCTTGTGAATATTTACTGTTAATTTAGATCAATAACATGAGTCCATGATTTTGCTAAGGCCTTCTTTGTTTAATCCAAGGAATATGTGGAGAACGTCCTCTTAAAAACCAGTATTGTACCGAAGGAAAAATCACATGGAAATATTTACTTTCCTACATAGCATAACCATTACGACAAAATATGATGTAAATAAAAAAGCATCCTATTAAATAATAAAAATAGCACCTATTATGTATAAGATTAAGGAAATATGAACTGATTTCTTGCATATTTTCTTTCACTGTTTGAAAACCTTTATCATGCTATTTGGCTTAGAGATAAATTAAATTTATCAGTGTAAGTAATACTATCAATATGAACCTGTCTGATCCTTTATTAATAATAATTTAGAGTTTTAATTATTAACTCTATATCACAAACTAATTTATCTCATACACTAACTTTTTGAATTCTTGCACTGAAGCCAGTGTGGTGCTATAATGTTATAATATGGTTATCAGGATAAGTAAACTGTTTTACTTGTAATGTTGTCATCTTTATTGTCTGCATATTCATTTAATTTAAAACTAAAATTGGAATAGTTTATTTTTAAAATAAAAAGAGATAAGAATGTTGGACAGATGCTAATAGCAGAGTGGATAGGCTATGTGCCACCACTTTAATTAGTGGCTTGGTTGCTTGGCAGCATGGCAGGAAGGTTGAAGTCACTCAGCCTACTGATGGTAGCTCTATTTGGCTATGTGAAACAGTGGATTCAACCTGATAAACTGACAGTCTCTATTGTGACGGAGATGCTCATGTTACAACCCAAGGGGATAGAACAGCATTAGTCATACAACCACACTTTCATTGCTAGAATGGTGTCAGGAACTACAAACTCCATGATGTTTGCATATATGGTGGTCATTCTATGTAATACCTGACTTAAGCAATGTATGGAAAACTCCTTAACATAGGGAAAGAAAGTGCATGAGTCCAATTGGAGATGTCTTGAAGGATAGAATGAAGAGAAGGAAAAAATAATATAAAAATATATGGATACTAGGAAGCCTTGGTTGAATCCACTATTCTACAAAAATATATTTAATTTACTTGTATCTACAAGGCAGTTACATACATACTGTGATTTTTATCTTTCTTGCATTATATTAATCATTGCTGATCATAACATTTGATTTTTGTATGAAAGTTGTCCTTCAGGAATAAAAAAAGAAGTTATGTCTTAACATAACATTCCATCTGTGTTGTTGATCTTCGTTCATTCATTACTGATGGATTATCGGTTCTGTCCTCTGAACCAAGCCGGCCAATATCAAGCTTGCATCAGCCAAAAACTCTTGAGCCAAGGTCCTACCCAGAATGCTCTACTCTGATACGTCAGATTGAGTTTGTAAGTTGATAGATAAAAGTAGAGGCTACCTCTGGTCATAACAGACCTACCAGAAAGGAGTACATGAGATCAACTAAAAACCTCTGGATGGGGGACAGAGGGTGGGAAGTAATGAATGAATGAAGATCAACAACACAGATGGACTGTTATGGTAAGACATAACTTCTTTATCTGATGCTGTTAATCTTCGTTCATTCCTTACTGATGGGACAGAGTCCCTCAGCTACCTGTATTCCTGGGTGGTCCTCATGGAAGGACATTCCTGAGCACCATGGAACCAAAGGAAGCTCTACCTCTGGAGGCCAAGTCCAATTTGAAATGATGAATAAATGTATGAGGTTTAGCCCAAGTTGCAGCTGAGCAAATATCATTGGGGGAAACCTTAGCATGGAAGGCTGCTGAAGTTACCATAGATCTTGTCGAATGTGCTTTGACTCTATAAGGCAAGGTGAGATTGGTTTTGTTGTAGATAAAGGTGATACAATTTCACAACCATGAAGCCAATGTAACTTTTGATACAGGATGGCCCCGTCTAGGTCCAGAAAAAGCCAGAAACAGTTGGTCTGATTTGCGGGTAGATTTTGTTCTGTCCAGATAAAATTGTATTTGCCTATGAACATATAAGGAGTGCAAGCAATACTCTCCCTTGTCAGAATGGTTAGGAAAGAACACTGGGTGATCAATAGACTGGTTGATAAATCGCTCTGACACCACTTTTGGTAAAAAGGTAGAATTTATTCTCAGTGATACCCTATCCTTATGGAAGATAAGATAAGGAGGTTTAATGTATAAGGCCTGAAGTTCTGACAATCGTCTGGCCGATATGATTGAAGTCAGAAACAAAGTTTTCCAAGAGAGATATTTTACATCACAAGAGGACCCAGGTTCAAAGGGTGGAGCTGTTAAAGCTTGCAGACACAAAGCCAAATCCCAAGGTTGTATGGGGTCTCTGAAGTGAGGTTTTAGGTGGATAACCCTTTCAAAAAAGACTCAGTCTGTGTGACATAAGTGAAGAATCTTGAAGGCCAATATGAAAATTCGAGATGGTAGCTAAATGTACATGGATAGTAGAGGCAGACACCCCAGAGTGGAAAAGATGTGACAAGTAATCTAATACCACCAAGACCAGGGCTGACAAGGGGTCTATTTGCTTATCTGCTGCCCATAGAAAGAACCTCTTCCATTTGTTAAAATAGATTAGTCTGATGGACGATTTATGAAATGCAATAAGAATATTGTGCACAGGGCACAAAAGGTTTTCATACCTGGCAATCACAGGAAGTGGAGAAACCAAGCTGTCAGTTTCAGGGTTGTTAGATTGGGGTGAATTAGACCCTGTGGATGGGAGATCAATGTTGGTGATGGATTGAGGATCCATGGTTGATCTAGCAGGTGAGGCTAGAGGAAGGGAAACCAGACTTGTCAAGGCCAATATGGAGCAATGAGGATCACTTTGCTCTTCAACTGTTGTGCTCTTTCTTTAGAAATCAGGAGATTAGGGGAAGAGGTGGATAGGCATAAAGAAGACCTGAGGGCCAAGTGTGGACTAGAGCATCCCTAGGTGACTGCCCCCGAGGGGGGATCAGGGCAAAGTAGTTGCTGCACTTATAGTTGGTTGTGGATGCAAATTGGTTGCAGCAAAGCTGGCCAAGATTTCTGCCACTATCAGAGGATTGAGGGACCACTCGTGAGGCTGTAGAATGCACCTGCTCAATTTGTCAGCTATCACATTGGAGCTCTCAGGAATGTGCGTTGCAATCAGAAAGCGGTTGTGAGCTGTGGCCCATTGCCATATTCTCAAGGCCTCTCTGCATAATGGGTAAAATCTGGTGCCCCCCTTGTTTGTTGATGTACCAGCCCACTGACATGTTGTCTGATTGGATCGCAATAGTCCCTGACAGAAGGATGGAGTGAAATGCTTGCAATGCTAGAAGCACCGCCCTCAGTTCCAGGGCATTGATATGCAAAAGGGTCTCTGTCTCCAACCAGGAGCCTTGGACAGCGTTTCCCTGACATAGCCCCCCCACCCCATCAGGAAGGCATCCGTGGTCACAGTGGCTTTTGGTAGATTGGGGGGGGTGAAAGGACAAGACCACTGTTGGAGATTTCGAGACGTCCACCAAAGTAAATCTTGTTTGCATCTCTGAGTCACACTTATTTGAAAAGACGAAGGATGTTGTAGAGGGTACCACTGAGTGAGAAGTAGCCACTGAAGAAGTCTCAGAGGTGGAATCTGGCTAGGGGAACAATGGTGATTGAAACTGCCACTGACCCCAATAGCTGAAGTACAGATCGAGCTGGGGATTTGTGGTGACAGAGCAATGGTTGAACTTGTCATTCTCTGAAATCTGTGTTCTGGAAGGGATGTTTTGCAATTTCTTGTGTCCAACAGTACCCCTATGAATTCCAAAAACTGAGTTGGGGTTGTGTTAGATTTCTCACAGTTTATAGTGATTTCCAGGCTTCAAACTGTTAAGAGAGTATACTGCAAGGCTTCTTCCAGTAGATGCTTGGTGGGGGCAGTAAGGAGCCAGTCGTCTAGATATGGAAACACCTGGAATCCTTGAAGTCGCAAGTGAGTGATAATCACTGCCATGCATTTTGTGAACACTCTGGGGGCTGTAGAGAGACTGAAGGGCAGGGCTCAGAACTGCTAGTGACTGGCTCCTATATGAACTGGAGGTATCTTCTTGAGCATTTGTCCATCTTTATGTGGTAATACTCATCTTGAAGATCTACAGAGCACATCCAATCGTCTCCTTCCAGAAGGGGAAGGATAGACTGAACTGTGACCATCCAGAATTTCTCTGTTTTTACAAATTTGTTTAGTGTACTGAGATTCAGAATTGGTCTCCAGTCCCCTGCCTTTTTTGGCACTAAAAAGAACCTTGAGTAAAATCCGGATCCTATCTTGTCTGGGGGGGGGACCATCTGGATGACTCTCTTTTTGTAGCAGCTTTTTGATTTTATGCGCTGCTGTTTCCCTTTGATTGGGTGGAACATCAGGTAACACTCTTGATGAGACTGGGCAAAGATGGAAGGGGATGTGGTAGCCTCTGGATATAATCCATTGTACCCAAGAGTCAGTTATCTTTTGCTAGGCAGCAGGGTACAAGGAGAAACATCCCCTGACTGCTTCCAGAGGTGAGCAGTCGGGCAATGCTTTAGGAGCGCTGATAGGGTTGGGCAAAGAAAGAATCTCTGGAACCCCAGTTTCATGGACCTCCTCTGCCCCAAAAGGGGCATCTTCCATTGGAGTTTTCCCCTCTGCCTCTAGGGGAAAACTCGCCACGTGTATCCCGGAAAGAACCCTGTGATTTCTTGTGCCAGATCTTTCTGCTCCTCTGATTTCTGGAATAGAATTGTTGAGGAGTGGAGTGTCTGATGCCAATGGCAGATAAGGTCTTGCCATCTTGTTCACACCATGCCAGCGTATCCTTGACTTCAGGGCCAAACAAAGAAGCAGCCTCTATAGGGGCATTCATGAAGGAAGCCTTAAAGGAGTCCGCAAAGTCACAAAAGCGCATCCCAGCATGTCGTCTGATGACTATACCTTTGCCTACCCCTCTAGCCGGCCCTTCGATTGCATGAGAAATAAGATGCATGGAAGAGTTGGAAATGGACTCTAGGGTGGCTATCAGAGAAGCCACATTATCACGAACTTTGTCAGAAACAGCTCTTGCCAAGGTTTCAGAGAGCTGGTTGATAAGATCTTGGTGAAGCCTGTTAAAATGTGCCAAATAATTCAAAGAACTTACAGCAAACGTCGATGAAGCAAACACATGCTTCCCTGATCTGTCAATCACCCGGGACTCCTTGTTGGGTGGATGGACAGTTTGCCTCTCTTCTGCCAAATCCTTCTTAGTAGCAGCTGCCATCACCATAGCATCTACTGGGAGACCACGTGACCAGTGGGGTGCTCTGCGGGGGGCAATAATGCCTCTTAGTTATCGCTTCCATGGTATCAGGAGCCTACCATGTGCACTGCATGATGAGCTGAACAAGCTCATCGGCAGGTGGGGTGACCCAGTAGGTAGGGGGCAGGGCACAAAAAGCTTGCAGGAATATGTATTCCTCAGAGGAAGAATTAGAGGGCTTCCAGTCACCCCTCTAATGATCTTGAGGATGTCATCAAAGGACACCTCATTAGAGGGAGACCGTGGAGACCCTTCCCCATCATCAAAATCCGTATCTTCAGTCAAGTCCATATGCTTCTGCTTGCATGATGTTTTGAGGGGTGCTTCCTCAGTGGGAGATTTTGGGGAAGACTGCAAAGAGGGGGTCTCCTGAGGAGAAGAGACTTGAAGCTCTTGTGCCCGATGTTCGGGGGTTGAAGCTTTTGGCAGTTGCAGCACAGAGGGGGGAGAGGACTCCACAAATGAGCTTTGCCAGTGGAGGCAAGCAGCCTCTCCATGGCCTGGAAGGCTGGCCTGCCCAAGGAGGTATGGGAGCCCGGAAACTGAGCATGACAACCTCGGAACCGGGGTCACACCCCACCCTGATGAACCCGCCCTCGGACCAGGAGTCTCAAGAGGACTGTGAACCTTAAGAGAGAGCATCCCTGTAAGGTGCCATAGAAAAAAGTCAGTGTGGAGCCAGGAAACCTCTCAGCCACTGGCCTGAGAAGAGCCTGTTGCCCAGTGCACCAAGGGCCACAAAGACAACTCTGGTGCTAAAGTGAGATCCATTATTGGAGTCGTAGGGAGGGAAGGTGCTGTCAGAGTAATAGGCTTCGAGACTTGATTAGAAGTCGAAGGAGGAGTATACATTGGGGTTTGAGGCAAAATACGCTCACCTGAATGAGGGAATATGGACTTCGATGGTTGAGAGAGACGTCTGGCCACAAGCAACTGGTCAACAAGCAGCAACACATCCTGCTCAGAAAGACACTTGGTTGAGCTCATGGAGAAGGCTGATGGTGATTCTGGCCTTTCCAGGAAAGGATTATACTGACTGCTTGCAAAAGGATCCATTGAAGGGGAATATTTGTTCCTTGCTAGTTCAATAGGTGCAGAGCTTGGAGTTGAGGAAGTCTGCACCGAAGAAAATGGTGTAGAAAATGTCTGCACTGAAGATGTCGGCATCATGGTTGTTGAAGGTGTCTGCACCATAAAGGCAAAGGTCTGCCCTGAAGGGTACGGTGCCGTAGTGGAAAGTGTCTGCACTGGCAATAAGGACGGTGCCAAAAAGGACTGCACCGAAGTACATTGTGCCAAAAAAGTTGGCGTCGTGGAGTACAGAAGAGTCATACTTGGAGCTGAAGGTGACTGTACTAATGTTGCCAAAGGGGACTGAACCTGTATTGATGGTGCCATTAGGGGTTAAAACAGAACTGTTGGAACCATAGTTGTCTGCACCGGAAACTCCGTTGCCGATATTGATAAAGGAGACATGGCTGTAGTCAGGATCATATGAGGTGGTGCCAAGCCTGGAGCTGACAGGGTGGCAGCGCCAGAGTAGTAATCAATTTCACCTTCTTGTGAGTCAACTCCTATCTCCAGAGGGAGAAGAAGGGAGAGACTTTGATGAAGAAGAGGAAGAACACCTTTTGCAGGTTTAACAGGAGGGGGTGAGCCCTCCGACCAAGAAATAGCCGCAGAGAAAGAAGACTTAAGGAGACCTTTTAAAATTAACTTATTCTTCCTCTCATTGAGAGTCCTGGTAGAGAAGTTTTTATAGATCCCACATGGAGGATCTACAGTCAAGTGGGAGACACTAAGACAGTAGATGCATATGTCATGGCCATCATAAAGTGGTAATTATGGCCGCAATCCTTGCACTGCTTGAAACCAACGGAACTTTTCTTTTCCGACATAGCTGTTATGGAGAAGAAGCACAGTAGCAAAAAGAAGAATAACGGCTATTCAAGAAAAGGGTAAAAAGAGAAAAGGAAGGATTACCAATGATGGTAATGGAGAATTACCACAAGGTAAGAAAAAGTGGGTAATAAAGGGAAAGGACTAAAGGGAGATAGTCTAAAGTGTCTGATAAGATAGGACAATAGAATAAACTTTTGAGAAAATTTTAGAGTAATAATAAACTGTCAAAAAATTAGAGACTTAGCTGAGAGAGTGGTTTGACATGGCTGTTCAGCAATGCGGCAAATGAGATCTGAGGTAACAGGGAGTAGAGTATTCTGGGTAGGACCTTGGCTCGAAAGTTTATGGCTGACGCGAGCTTGATATTGGCCGGCTTGGTTCCAAGGACGGAACCGATAAACTATCAGTAAGGAATGAACGAAGATTAACAACATCAGATCAAATGTTACTATTATACTTGTCCTTTCTGTTTTAAAATAACCTAGTAATTTACTATAACAGTTAAAACAAGACTATGCCAAGAAAACCGAGTTCAACTATAATAAGTATAATCATTCACAAAATAACTGATGCAAATTTTAGTTCAAAAGTTAACAAAATAATAAATGCATTAAAACAAAATATCAAAGAAGTCATGTGAACAATAAAGGTCATATGATCAGGTCAATAAACAAATCATCTTTTTTAAATAAGGTAGCAATGGAAATATATGAATGACATTGAGAGACACAGATTCCTAACCAGAAAATCACAGGCGTCAAGTCCCTAGGTTATCTAGAATGATAATCCACCCTTTTCCTATTTCCTTTCTCCTAAAGTGTCCTCCTTGGTGATCTTTATTTATGCTTACACACCATGAGAAAACAATTTTCCTTGACCTTCCATGACTTTCTAAAATAACACCCAACCAAGTGACACAAACTGAGAAATGACAAAGCAGGCTTGTGTTAC
Organism: Protopterus annectens; assembly: GCF_019279795.1. NCBI lineage: Eukaryota > Metazoa > Chordata > Ceratodontiformes > Protopteridae > Protopterus > Protopterus annectens. Next base: position 314,286,734 of record NC_056749.1, on the reverse strand, counting down.
AAGAAACAAGGATAAAATTTATTCTTAAGCGCTTTCGCCACAGATTACAGTTGACTTCTTCAGAAAAAACAGAGTGCCTCCACCCCACTTCTTAAATACTCATTACAAACACATTCCAAACCAATTTGTAAAAAACACCATAGGCATTTAAAGGTACAGACTCCCTGTTTGCTTCACAATTATACATGCAAGATAAAAACAAAAATAACTATAAAACATGATTCAACATGTACTTTAAACTTAGCATTTTGACAACAAATCATAAAGTGAACAATTGAATAAAAAATCAACAATTAGATGAAAAAAATCAACAATTAGATAAAAATCAGCTTTTAACCTCAAAAAGCTGGTTATTGAAACCATTTCATTCAACCCTGGAAAAATAATGGCGTTGACCCTTAATTGCCATAACAGTTCTTTGTATTCAAGCCAGTAATCCATAGGACTTCCTCTCTCATCCATAGTCAGCTGTTCAAGAACTGTGAATTTAAAATTGTAACCTGGGTGGGTATTGACGTGCATGGCCAGTGAATTTTTTAGGTTCATTTTCCTAATGTCATATAAATGCTGGTAAATACATGTACGAAAGGCATTTTTGGTCTTGCCTATATAAAAACAGGCACAGTTCTGACAAATACCAGTGAAAAAAAGTCTGCATAATACAGTCACTGATTTTCTGCTAAAAGTTTGACATAGGTCTGCACAATATTGGTGCTACTACAGGTACTCGTATGCTAGCAGCTAGGAGTATACCAGCTCTCTATCACTTGCTCAAAAATCAAGACTTTCTAAGACACTAGCCTGATGTCCCATTTCTATATAGCCCTCACAACAAATGAATATAGAATACAGCCCTACCAAAACGTAAACCCTATACCTAAAACTTATACCCATTTCCCAACCCAACTCTTTGTTCCCATACTTAAACCTCCACTCCCCCACCTGACCTAAAGTCCTTAAATGTTCCATAAATCTAAAACTGCAATCCCCCCCCCCCCCAAACTTAAGTTCCCAACTGGTCTGTTACCTTAAAACTCCTTTCCTACCTCCTAAACATAAATTCTCTGATTACTTCCTAAAAGCAAAACTCCCTTCCCACTTCCTAACCCTGAAACTCCCTTCCTGCCCCCTAATCCTAATCTTCCCATTCCCTTCTCACAGCTGCTTGTTCAAAGACACGTACAAGCAAGAGCAAAAGCCAAGCTGAGTTACAAGGTGAGTAAGTTCCTGGCTTTGAGGCAATATTTTTAAGTGGTGTTGACCTTTTTATCTTTTGGTGTGAATGTTATTTGGAATATTGCACCTTAACATTTATGGAAATGAGGACTGGTCTTAAGCTCTGTGTTTTCAAAGTGTAGCCAAACAATCAATTTATGTTGTATTGACATCAAGCTGGGAAAAAGAATGAAACATAACATGTTTACAGTAGTGGGATTTGGCTTTAATGATCTAAATGCATGAGTAAAGACTTAAAAAGTAAAAAATTGAAAAGTCGAGTGCATTCAAAAACCATAAGCTTTGCCATTGAGAGGTATGGCAGTCCCCCCCATACATGGCCACTCTCCCATACCCCTCCACTGTCCCCGGTTTTACACAACACACCTGATTTTCTCTCTCATGATTACCTTGACTCTCTTAACTCATGGACCATTACAGTAAGCCAGGTATTAGAGTTTCATACTACTTCTTGCTCACAGTATACCTTGTGATGTAAACTTGTTGTTCTTTTAAAAGTTTACATTATGTAGTGTAATATTTAATTCAAATTAGCTGATAATGAGGTCTTTATTATTACAGCTAAACATGTCTCTGAATTGTATTTTCTATGGTCATGGAAACTGTCCTATTTTGCTGTGGAAATTTCCCTCACTGTGTTCTTTTTTTCCAAATCCCAATATTTTGTGCATTTGCTATTTGTGGCTAAATTTGTTCTTCCTTATTCAGTATGGATTAATGTTTGATGTTATACCTCACTGTTTGGCTTCTTATCTGTTATCTTTTGTAAGCAATTATACAGAATATATGAATCTTCTCAGTGGTCAAGGTAGTTAAAGCAGATTTACAAGGTAAAATGAGTTCTCTCACATGAGGATTAGCCTATTATAATAAAATCTGATGCCTTACTTGTATCGTAATTTGTGCAATTGAGTCATTCTTTTGTGTCTATTAAGAAACCGTGTGGAATGAGAAAAACAGAGTTAGTTTGTTCCAACAGCTGTCATTTTATTCTTATCTTTGTTATTACAAAACTTTAATATTCAAACATGTTTGCGGTTAAAATTCACAAGAATAACATAAATGTCTAAACAGGTTAATGTTTCCTTTTTAACTCTGATTTCGAAATGTTAAGATATTTTGCTCCTGACCCACTCTACGTGACAGGTGTTGTTTAAGGTATAGTTTTCAAAACATTTCACACTTTTGTAAAAGCTGGGTTAAGTGAAGTTTAAACAGTGTTCTGTTTATACAGTATTGCCTCATGTATTTATTCTACAATACATGGGTCATTAATTAAAGCTGCACTATTCTGTTGGTAGTTTACAAACAAATATTAAAGAAAGTAAGTATAAGTGGAAATCATAGTTTTCAAAGTAATTTCTTTTTACTGGACATTGGTAAAGATATTTGGAAGGCTCATTCATTATTCCAGAGTTCTTATTATGCATACATATACTAAACTGGCACTGTATTCTGCAGTATGTTTGTTTGGGAGAATATTTAAGTTACAGCTGTGCCTATAAGTGGTAATAAATCAAAACAGGCTATGGTCAAGATAACAAAGACAGAAAAAAGGAACATGTTGAAAGTGTATTCAAACCAAAAAAGATATATACATAAAAGTTTCATGAGGAGGTTTCACCACTTCATCCCACCTCCACCCAACCCCTTAAAGAGGAAGATACCTTGAAGAGCCACTTTATCTTCAACTCCGAAGTTACTGCTTTATGGAGAAACAATTTCCCCTGATGTGGGATTTCAGACATGTATTTTCACCGACTCATTTTCAATGAAGTGCATTTTTTAATCTTTTGTTTGTGTTTGTATGTCCTTGTATGTGTATGTGTGTACTCATTTGTGTTGTTTGCCATTTAATATCAAATGCAGGCACAAGTACAGTGCAACAGCAGAATATTTATGAATTTGCACATGATGTAATTTAAAGCAAAGGAAAACGCAATAAAGAAGGTAGGAAATTATTCCCAAAAAACGAGACAAAAAATTCAAGCTATATTGTCATCGACAGGCATGCACTAATTAAATAAATTCCATCAGAACAGACAAAAGTGCATATTTAAATTATGCATAGATTTTCAAAAGAAACTGTAGGTTTCCCCACTGTTTTTATTGTTCAATACTACTACTACTACTAATAATAATAATAGCACTAATGACTTTAAAAGGAGGAGGAAAAAATTGTGCAGGAGTAATATCAGCACATAGTCTTGTGAAAACACTGCAAGCACTCCGTGCTGCAGTTTTGAACCACTGCTGTATTTAATCTGATGTTAGCAACTTAGGATATATAGTTTTACTTGGAATTTTAAAATTTATTGATGAGGGCCAGTTAACAAACCCCTGCTCTCTCTTTTCTGAATGAATTAAGTCTAGGTGATATGTGAAGGATTTGAGGCATATCATTTATTATTCATTATGGTGCAGTTACTCAGTAATGGTTTTTGTGCAATGACAAAACTCCAGCTATACCTGGGTTTAGAGCATTCAGGCTCTTGGGTAATTATGGAAGAATATCTACATTTGTCAGGAACTCTGTGACCTCATACCAAATTATCCACAACTCTAACTTGGCGCCACTGGAGGACCATATCACTCTTAGCTGCAGATTTGCATCAATGTCTCCCAAAGGTCACAGAAATTACCATAATACCATTGAGAAGTTAAATAAGTTAAATAAACTAAGTGTCTATTGTTATGTGAAGTCATTTACCTAAGCATAGTTTGGCACACTGGCAGCACTAAAAATTGATACTCTAAGGTTTTCTTGACTTTGTAAATACAAAGTGCAATGGAGTAACTTCTAAAACTGCTCACTACAGGCTCAAATATCTTTGACATGTTTATTACCAACATAGCCCCACCTCTACCCCACTATGTATTTCCTCATCCCTGATGATCATACATCAGTCATCTTCTCTGGCAGGTGTAGTGATACTACTCCACCACCAAATAAGCCCATCTTTAGGTATTTTTCTCAAGGGCAAGCTTTCTTCAGCTTGTAGAAGATCTAGGCAGTATTCCAAACATTCCCCACAAATGGCATCGACTGAGAGAACTGCTGCATTCAGCTCCAATTTTTACCAGCAACTAAACATCTGCACAGAGAAGTCCATACCCATCCACGGTAAATTCAGGACTAGACCTCTCTGATAGAATCTCCATGTTAATGAACTGTATATCAAAGAAGGAAAATAATGAAAACTGGTAGAAATTCCTAACTCTACCTCAAGACTATACTGAATACATGCTAGCAAACATCTTAAGAGCAATAATAGAAAATGTAAAGCAGAGTATGAAGTTCAGGTCACCACAGATACCAAAGGAAACTACAAATCTTTATTTATGTCAGGAAATTAAGGAATAATGTTGAACAACACACTAAGCTCATCCATACTAATCTCATGCACTTCAATACCAGTGGTATAGCCAATATATTAGCAGACAAATTTACTACTATCGTTACCCCACTGACCCACACTGCTGCCATCACTATCCCTGAAAATTAAGTTTTCTCTACAATTAGGTTAGAGCAAGTCTTCGAATCTCTGTCAAAGGTTAAATACATCTATGCAGCCAAGTAGCACACCAGACTGCATTCCATCAGTGCAAAGTATGCACTATCTGAGCCTCTACTTAAAATGCTCAACCTCAGATTACCCACAGGTTTAGTGCCAGATGCCCGACAAACAGTCACTGTGACATGCTCACACAAGGGTGACCCCTTTAGCAGACCTAGGTAATTATATGACCATCAGCCTCACTGACCTTATATGTAAAGCTATGGAACATATGGCATCAGAAGTCATTTATGCAGGTATAGGTAACTTAACTGATCTAGGCCACGTTCAATTTGGTTTTGTGAATGGCAGGTCCCAAACTTAATATACCTCTTTAAAAAGGACATAGAGGCCTTGAGGGCAGAAGCCACTCTGTATACACTACTTATATTGACCTAGCCAAGGATTTTGACAATGTCTGCAATGCTGGTATTACTGAAAAATTAGGCAAACGCTATATTTCCAAACATTGTCTACTGAATTTCAGAGTTTCCAACATATCCCAAGCTGTGAATGTTGATGCTACCTTCTATAAACACAAAACTGTAACTTATGTGGAATAAAAGGAATTGGTGTTGGCATTTATTCTGCAGACATCCAAGAAAATATTGCTGAAGTGTCACTAACCAAGATTGCTGATGACTGCATGCTGGGCACAGTTATCTGCTCATTTACTAATACCAAACTGCTCCAACAAAGACAGGAATATGCACATATCTGATGCATTGAAAATGGTAACAAGCTAAAGGCAAAAAAAAAAGTTCAGCACAGTAGCATTAAAAGCTGCTCCCACCTCATATATTATAAGTGGTTTTCCTCTTCATAGAGCCATGGACATAAGAAACCTGGATACTTATGTTGATAACTCTCTCTCACTCAGTCATTGGATCAGCATATTTTCTACAGTGAGGAAATCATATCTGACTAGTTAATTTTCTAAGGGAATATCTTCAAGATCAAATAAGTCATTTTACCACTGTACTGTTCTCTTGATAGACCCATCTTCAAATATAATGCTCCCTTTGGTGTGTACAAATATATTTCTTAACTGTTAAGGCTCTCTGACTTTTAACCACAAAAATTAAGTGCAGTTAATCCATCAATTATCTCAAAAAATCACACAACTCTCTATACTCAGCAGACTATCTGCTGTGCAGATGGAAATGTGTCTCACTGTTGGAGCCTTGAAATACCCAATATTATTTGGACTACAATTTCTTCACAAAAACAGTGGTTTTTCAAAAAAACATACCAGGATCCTGAATATACACCAACAAATAAACTCCCTGATGTAGTTTGCTGAGTAACATCAACCCTTCAATTAAATAATCATCTTGTGCCAGCTGTCTGGGTATAGCCAGGGAAGCATGGACCCAGGCCACTTTGAAGCAGGCAACATGTTTAATAGAGTCAAGAGAACAGTGGGATGAAAGATAGACACATCAGTAAATCCTTAGCACAGAAATCCAATTGTGGAAAGGAACAGAGATCCAATAACTGAAGCAAATCTCTGGAATTTACTGTCAGCCCACATAAACTGAGTTCTCTATGAAGAAAAACTCAGTCATAAATCTTCTCCAGTTTACTGTATTCTGCCATTGAACATTGTTGTATTGCACAAGGGCTTGCTAAGCCAGACAGGAGTGATACTGCAGACTGAAAATTGTCCTTGATAGTTGTATGTTGCTTAATCCTTATCTTATAAATTGCATTTAGAGTTCTATCATGGTGGAAGTAGTGTTACTGTGTTAGGAAAAAGTTTCTTTTTTATGAATTGCGGTATACTGCATGTCTGTTCATGATTAAATGCTTATCTTTTGAATTTATGTAACTAATTCATACTTTTCCTTTTGCATTTCATTGACAGCATACCCTGTACTGCATTGGTAACATTATCTTACAAATAATTCATGTTGGTGTTCTGTGTGTATAATTAGTCCTTTCAAAATTTTGTACTTAAATGTTTTACTTTATAAGTATTTTGTCTTAGTTCCAATAGATAAGATCATTAGTGCTATCCCATTTTTATACATTTTGTTATATATGATAGGTGTCTTTTGGACTGTTCACGAACCTTACTCTGGTATATTTTTGTATGCCTTGTCTTGTTTATTTTATGCAGATTCTTCTACTTGTCAACTGAATCAACTAAGACAAGGAAACACAGAAGATATGGTGGCATTTTTAATCTCAGGAAATCTGATGGCTTTATGTGGGGGGAGGGGGGAATCTACTGCTTTACTGTTTGTACTTGGGGAATGTAAGTCTGAGGGGAACTCCCACCTCTACTTTGTTCAATGCTCAGACCAATCGGAGTTCAACAGTTAGTTAAATAATGAGTCTGTAATCTTGACTAACACCCACCAGAAGCTTATCTGGGTGTTGGTGTTTTACACCCAAGGGGATCTTCATACTCCTTAGCCAAGAGGTCAAATCTGGCTTTTTGCAGGGTGTGGAGGGGGAGCTTAGTTTAGCAACATATTATCGGGCAGTTAGTGAATGACTGTTCTAATGTGTATCAAGTGGCTTAAGTTTATCTCTTGGAATTTAGGGGGAAGGGTGCAGACATCCTATCAGCAGGGCAAGAAATGACAAGATTCAGTAGTGTGTTTATAGGAAACCAAAATGAAAGCAAGGGATACAGGAAACCTCAAAATAAAAGAACATAACATAGTCCATGCAGACCACATGTGAAGGAAAAAAAGGAGTGGCAATATTATTTCATCATGCACTGACAGTAGTTACTATCAACACCTCAAGTAGTGGGATTGGTCATCTGGGAGGGGAAAGAAATAATGAACACCAAACTAGAGAGAAATTGTATGCATCCTGCCAGGACAATGACTCTTATCTTGAGATTGTTTTAATAACATGGTGTGATATGATTCAAAGACTAAGGACCAGTCTTAGAATGGGCAATTTAATCTTGCTTTAAACAACTTTAAAGACAGACTGTTTCACAGGCAGGAACACTAAAGAAAGAAAGAAATGTCTTGCAGGCCTGCATATCTGATCAGGGCTTGCTAGATGTATGGAGGGAATTCCACTCCTCTGCTCATGTGCCCACCTTGTCTCACAATTTGGAGAAGTAAGGTAGTAGAATGCACTTTATATCTGTGCCCGCAGTCCTGAGGCCAAGGGTTTATAACCCAGGGAGCTTTGCTGGATGCAAGACTAATTAATGGGGGGGGGGGGGGGGGAGCAAACTGAAAGACAGGAATGAACTACTGAAATCTGAAGTCAAAATGTTGGAAACATCACAGGCAGAATCTGAATTCTCTAGAAGAGAACAGTTGTGGTGGCTAAATATGGAGGGTAATTCAAAAAGTATAACATTTTTTGTCAAACAATGGACATGAAGAGGAATGGTACCTAAAGCAAGGGATAGTGATGGATTAAAAATAATGGCAAATGAGGATCTTAGAGTGTCTTTCAAATCACTTTTCATTAATCTGTACAGACCTCTAGTTGTAACTAACAATGTGATATGGGATTTTGCACAGGCCAAATCATCCCCGGTACCAAATGATAAAAGGGTGTACTCAGTCAAGCCTATAAACCAGCAAGAAGTTGAGAAGGCGAATTGTGAGATAAAGTCTAACAAAGTGCCTGACCTTGATGGGTTTCCTTCCTTGTATAAATGTGGTGGTAATATGCTTAGTGCTGTACACAAAAGGAATCCAGAGACAGCGCACACAATCCGCACTTTATTCAAAGTATAAAACGTCCAAAACTAGATCACAGAGTTCGTAAACGCTATTACACATCCAGTACATGCGTTTTCGTCAGCCTGTAGCTTAGACTTCATCAGACAAAATGAATTAACTAATTAAGCATTATATAAGCCAATACATTTAAAAAGACCAATAACATTCAAGCATCTAAGTTAAAACCAATGAAAATAGTGACAGTCTGAGGAGCTCATTATAATAAAATTGTGAGTGATTTAAAATCATCTAATAAATATGTAAAAAACTTTTCCTTTAAAATAATTACAGTATTTAAAAGCAGAGGTTTTGATTAAAAAATATTGTAGTCAATTAGGTTTCTAGAACCCACAATATAATGAAGCTGTTAGGTTAAAAACTGATAAATGTATTTCTGTGCACAGTAATTGTAGTAGGTACATAAAAACAGAAGCATAGACAACAGTGCCCTCTACTGTTCATAGAATTACTTAATGAGTTTCAAACTTGAATTGATCTCAGTTTGAGAGCTGGAATAATTGAGATACATTCATTTAAGCCTGGTGATTTGTTGGCCTCTAATAAAATTTGCCAATACAGTTCCCTGTATTCAAGCCATTCTTCCCAGGGACCTCCTCTTATTTCTTTTTTAACTTGTTCTAAAACAAAAAAGGAGAATGTGGCTTCTTTACAGTTCTTTGTGTGTTTGTACAATGCATTGGTGTCCTTTGCTTTTTGTATCTCATATAAATGTTCATAAATCCGCCTCTTCAATACTCTTTCTGTTTTCCCAACATAATACGAACTGCATTTTGCTTAGTGCTGTACTTACTAGGCTGCATAATACGGCAGATTTTTTCAGTTTCATTGATACTTATTTCAGCCAAACAATACTCACACTGATTCCCAAAGTCATGGAGGATACACCTAGACTAGGGGATTTTAGATGAATATCTTTGATTAATTTGCATTCCAAATTTTTTGCAAATATTTTAGCAGCAAGATTAGATACTGATACAAGCAGAGGCAGGTCCAGCACAAGGCAACATAGGCAGCTGCCTAGGGCCCAGTGACTGGGGGGCCCACTGGCCAAGGTGCTTCAACATTAACATTTTAGTTAATGTTTCATCAGTGGCAGTGTCATCTCCTTTAAGGAGAGCCATGCGTGGGTTGCTCGGACGTATGCCAACATGGATGTAGACTCATTCCACACTTGCACGTGGAATTTAAACCAGTGGTTCATCAAGAAAGTGTGTGTGTAATTTAAACTAGCCATTCCAGTGTGTGTGTGTGTGTGTGTGTGTGTGTGTGTGTGTGTGTGTGTGTGTGTGTGTGTGTGTGTGTGTGTGTATGTGTGGGAGGGGGAGCTGCTGTAAGAGAGAAAGAAGGTATGTGTGTGTGTGCGCGCGTGCGCGCATGTATGTGGAATTTAAACTAGCCATTCATTGCTGCACAAGAGAGAAGGTGCAGGTTTATGTGTGTGCTTCTGTGTGAGAGCAGAGGGAAGGTGTGAGTGTGTGTGTGTGTGTGTGTGTGAGTGTGTGTGTGTGTGTGTGTGTGTGTGTGTGTGTGTGTGTGTGTGTGTGTGTGTGTGTGTGTGTGTGTTTAATATACCGGTCAAAGGTACAGATTTAGCTTCATAGTTTTAGTCCATTTCTGATAAAATTTGTTTTCTGGCAAATCACGGAGGACTGAAGTCATATATATATATATATATATATATATATATATATATATATATATATATATATATATATATATACACACACACACACACACACACACACACACACACACACACACACACACACACACACATTTCAGATGTAATATCCTTCAAAAAATGCATGCTAACACAAATGCTGTTATTTTAGCTACTTTCTAACTCTATAAGAGTAATATTTAAATCTATCCCTATTTTTTGGCCTTTGTCCCTCCATTATTTTAGTCTTTGTCTGAAGTTTATGTTCTTAGAGGTTGAGAGGTGTGTATGATATGTAATGCTCTAGTTAGGAGGAGCAGGTTAGTCAATTCACTTGATCAGGCTTTACCTTGTAACTTGGTTACAGGAGACAAGAGCCTGAATCTTCTACACTACCAGACTACTGAAGGAATTGTGAGCTTCAGTGGAGACAAGAACATGAATCCTCTACACCAACTACCAGACTGCTGATGAAATTGTGAGCTTCAGTGGAGACAAGAGATTGAATTCTCTAGACCAATTACCAGACTGCTGATGGAATTGTGAGTTTGAGTTTCAGTACATTTTCAGGGAATTTTGAGTTTCATTGCATTTTCAAGGGACTATGAATTATAGTGCATTTTCACAGAATTGTGAATTTCAAGGGAAGAGAGTTTACTGTTGCTCATGCTAAGTCTGTTTTCAATATGCAACAAATTGTTTTGTTTAGCAAATCGCAGTCACTGTGATGTAAAATTTGATAGCAGTGTCAGTAGCATAATTGCATTTGGTGCAGAAGGCTGCTGATTCTGCTCACACGTCATGTAGATAGACTGCTGATATCTCAGTGTCCTTTTGACTGATGATTATTTAGTGCATTTGTAAGGTGAGATAAGGGTTCTGCATTTCCTGAGACTGTCCCCCTTTGTATATGATGCCTAGTAACTTTGAACTCATTGTTGATTTGTCAGTTATTGCCCATTGCAATAGTACCAGCTTGCCATTTTTTAATGTAACATAGGCAATTAATATTCAAGGACAGCAGGCACTGAATATGAAGATGAAACACTGAAATGTAAAGTTGCTTGCCAGTAGCAACCTCTTCATTAGTTAAAGATCTCTTTAAAGTGGAATTATTCAGATGACTTACTTCTGATGAGATTGTGCTTACTGTGTGATAGTGGATGTTAATGACAGACGTTTGAGTGGCCTTTTATGGTTGAAGTTTTCTAAAATGGGTAGTTTTCTGATTATTGGTTCATACATTTTATTTCATTGCTTACTGGAAGTGTGACAATGTGAGGTACTGCTAGCTATGCCAGGAGAAGTAGGGCAGTGGATATGTAACATATTCCAGCATAGCTTGCTGGAGTTTTGTAAAGAATTATATGTCATTTGTATGCCAAACTGATTTGTACAGGTGCTTGTGTTGAAAATGTATTTATAAAGCTGCTTGTGTTAAAAATGTACCAATGGTGTATCCTGCTTGCAAAGAAAAGAAATATACATGTATGCCAGACTGCACTATTTTAACTGATTAAATGTATGCATTTTAAGAGGGGATACAGGAAGAGAGGAGGTTACTCTCAGCCCCAACTAACTTTTAGAAAATATCCTGAAAATAAATTACCTAATTTAGGCTGTAAAGATTGTACTTTACAGTTGAAATGGTTTTATAGCTTCCAGATGCTATAACGCATCTTAGCAAAACTCTATCTGCATGTATGGTAACACACACACATGTGAGATTCTGTTTCAGTTTCTAGTAAAGGGGGGGTAGTATTGGAACCAGAAGTCAGATTACCAGACGTATGTGATGTCATTTTGTAATCCAGCACTGAAATGATGAGACAGAAGCCTCAAAGCAGTATGTGTTTGAAACCTGACATAGAAGGATCACTCACTCCCTTCAACTTGCCTTGCTTTAGTAATTAAACAGGGAATAGTAATTCTTTAGTTCAATCAGGAAAATATAGTGAGGTTAGTTAAGTACTGTTTTGCTGCATCTGTGGAATCTATCCATTTGTGTTATGCTTAATATTTCCTGTGATTGAAACTCCAGTGTTTATTGTAAATAGAAATGTACTATTTTCATGTTCTTTTATTCTGTATTATTAAACATATTTAAACTTTTCACTGTGGCTGGTCCTTTAGAGAATATTTTAACCTTTGGGAGTACTTATATTTATTTGGTGACACTGTGGCTACTCCTGAAAGCCTTGCTGTTTGGAAAATATTACCATTTGTATTAATAGTAATTTCACTCAATGTAATTGGATACCTTTCTAGGAGCCTTAGAGTAGCTGGCTTTGAGTGTCCTGGTGGCAGCAACTACCTTATAGTCTGGACAGAGGGGCATAGCTAGTAAATCTGTGACAGCCTTTCCGAGGTAGGTAGGCAGGTAAGGTGTGTGCGTCTGTGTGTGTGGGAGAAAATCAAATCTCAAATTGTGTGTGTGTCAGCTACTTGGAGCAGGGACACAGAGCACTGGTTTCACAGACAGGGTAGTGGAGGACATGGCCTGGGACACTTGGCTGAGGACTCAACTCGAAAGCTGTGACAGTGGGGAGTCTTACTGGGGGGCCTGGAGAGAGAGAAGGAATCCCAGACCCCGGACTGAGTGTGTTCCCTTTGTGCTCTTAAGGGACATTCTGCTTGGTGTAGAGACCTGGATCTGGAAATACTGTGTGTATCTAGTTTTGTTCAGAGTGAACATCCCTCATTGGTGTCAGTGGTGAGAATTCAGGCTCCTTGATTACTGGCTGGGGGGGACGTCACAGGAAGAATGTTCAAAACTACAAATTTAAAACACATTCTAACAAATGCTGCTGTATCATACAAGGAATATAAAACACATTCTAACAAATGCTGCTGTATCATACAAGGAATATAAGTTAATACAATCAGGAAGGAGAATCAAAGGACACATACATGAATGCATGTCCCTAAAAATGTGTGCAAGGAGCTTATGGTTTGAAAACTGACCAAAGGTAAACTTAGTCCTCCACTGGCCAGATGCATTTTCTTTGAATGTGGGCTTTAATGCTATTTTAGGGGCAGAGAAGTTTATTGCTCATGCTAAGCCTGTTTTCATTGTGAGTGTGACATCCTTCCTTTTGGCCAGTGATCAAGGAGCCTCAATTCTCACCACTGACACTAGTGAGGAATGTTCACTGAGAAAGAAAATAGACACATACACCGTGTTTTCAGATGCAGCTCTCTGCACCAAGTACAATTTCCCTTAAGAGCACACAGGGAATGCATACTTCATCCTGGGGCTGGGCTTTCTCTCCAGTATCAAAATAGGACTCCCCACTAACACAGCTATAGAGTTAAGTCCTTAGCCAGGTGTTCCAAGCCAAGTCCTCCACCACCATCTCTGTGAAACCAGTGCTCTCAGTGTCTCTGTTCAAAGTAGCTGACACGCACACTCTGAGATTTAATTTTCACACACAGACACTTGAGAAAGGTGGGCGCAGCTTACCCGCTTTGCCACATCCACCCAGACTATAAGATAGATTCACTGTCCCCAGCCAGCTACTTTAAGGCTCTTACCAGGGTACCCATTTACTCTTAATAAAATTAATACTTATACAAATGGCAATATTAACCAAACAACAAGACATTCAGGAATGTGGAGCCACAGTGCCACTAAATAAACATAAGTGCGCTCAAAGGTTAAATATTTTCTAAAGAACCAGCCACAATAAAAGGTATAGGTATATTTAATAATGAATAATTAAAAAAAATATGAAGATACTGAATATTTATTTATAATAAACAGCAGGGTTTCAATTCACAGGAAATATATCAAACAAAAAGCACAGATGGAAAGACTTAAACAGATGCAGGAAAAATGATATTTAGCTAATCTCACTATATTTTCTGACTGAAGAATTACTGTTCCCTTCTTACTTGCAAAAGCAAGGCAAGATGAAGGTGGATGAGTGTGTCTTGTTAGGTCCCAGAAAACAGAGTTCTGAGTGCCACCTATCTAAATACAATTTCAGCCCTCGCTACAGTATGACATCACATCTGGTTACCTGACTCTGTGGGTCCCAAACTACCCCCTCACTAGATACTGAGCCAGGATTTAACCACAGATGTGTCACCATACACACAAAGAATTTTAGATAATGGTTTATTACAGCACTTGTAAACTATAAAACAATTCCAACCCTTCTACCCTTCCTGCAGAAATACTTTTCATAGACATTGGTTCTTTGGCTGCATTCAGACCTGTCAGATAGAATCTTTATGGCCTAAACTAAGCCATTTAATTTCAAGCTATTTTTTGTAAGATTAGCTGGTTTGATTATAACCCCTTCCCTTCCAATATAGTCTGTTAAAATATATAACATTTCAACAGTTACAACAATACAGCCTGGCATACATGTATATTTTTTCTGTCCAGCAGGACCCACTATTGATACATTTTTATTACTAGCAGATTTACAAATACATTTTTAATACAAGCATCTGTACAAATTAGTTTGATATTCAAATGACATATAATTCTTTACAAAACTCCAGCTAGCTATGCTGGCATATGTTACACATGCACTGCCCTACTCCACATAGCACAGCTGGCACTACCTCACATGATCACACAGAGACTGCATTTTTTGTTTAGCAAATGGCTATTAGCATTTGTGCTATTTTATTTGAATAAATGTAATTATTGTAGAGGTAAATAAGAAAACAGTATGTACACTGACAGGTTTGAACAATGTTTACGGTAACTGGGGAGAAATAGTCAAGTAATGAAACAGTGGAATGGCTGGGGAGGGGGCTGCTTTGGAGGGGTATGGCATTGCTGCAGGAAGGGCTGCTCTGTGTGGACCCCAATCTATTACCCTGCCTAGGGACCCATTTGACCATGATCCGGCTCTTTATATAGAAGCAGGGAAAATGGATTTGTGAAAGAAAGATAAATTACTGATAATTGGTGGTAACTAGCAGGTTTCATTTACAGGTCATTTAACTCCCTGGAGTGAGAGGGAACAATCCTTTTTGATATTACCAAAGCCTTTGACTCAGTGAATTGGGATTTCCTACTTAGTATTTTAGAATTTGGTGGACTTGGCAAGACCTTTATTAATTGGATTAATTGGACAGCTATATTCCTCTCCAACATTCATTGTTGGGTCTATTCATTTTAGTGATGGTAGTTAGCCTATTCAACACATTGCCATCTGAAGGGTAAGTTGCAGAAACAAAGGGCCCATATTTCTTTATACCTATTTGCTGATGTGTATTTGTTATTAATCTCTGATTCTGACATTCTGATTGAATGTCCGGCTTGAGTTTCCCCAGGCATTTGGGGAAGTATCAGGGCTGACATGTAATGCTGCTAAGTTGACATTGATTAAATCAGCTGTGGGGGCATATGTTGTTGACTCTCCAATTCTACCAATGATGTCACACCCAAAATTCCCTAAATAACTGAATGAACGTATTATTGTTAATTTTGGAAACTTGTTGAAGAAAGTCAGACAACTATCTGCCTAAACTGAATGCGTTTAGCACAGTCTCTGGCAGAATCCAAGCCTTCAGGTGATGATCCTACCTCATAATTTGTACATGATTAGGAACTTATCCATTCTGGTGGATCACAATGGGTTAAGCCATATGTAAGGACTAATCAATATGGCAGTTCTGGTTGAATTAGTATAAAGAATTTTCTCAAAGTCAGCTTATGTTTGCAAATGTTGTAGTGGCTGGGGGCTCCCTTGTTTATCTATGTATAGTAAAACCTTTAAGCTGACAACTTATTAGACTAATTAACAATGAGTAGAAGCAAGAACCTGTTATGATTCCTATAGAAAAGGATTATTGGTGGATATTTCCATAGAAATAGTAGTTAAACCTTGATAAGGAATGTATTAAGTTTGGCAACTTAATATGGGGAGAGGGCCAGCAACATTTAACACCACCCCAGAATACTTAGCACCTGAAAGTAAAAGCAGCAAATCATTGGTCCAGAAGGAATATATTTAAATATAAACAATTAATGACAGCCTAGGATAGCCAGTCCTTTAAGCAGCTTGAGGAACTGTACACTGAGTTCCTGTTAGGGACACAGGAATAGTTTGTGTAGCTGCAAAAACAAAATATTTGTGCAAGTTATATAAGAAAGGAATGGAGCCAAAGCTGATACCTTGGGCAAAATGGTCCAGAATTAAGACAGGGAGAGTGAGGATGATTTATATAGATATATGGGAAGACAGGGCTAAGGCAATAAAGCAGGCAGGTCTCATTGTAACTAGTAGAGAATAGCAAAAAGTCATATATTTGGGAAATCATAATTATTATGAATATGTCAGGAACCATTACATTCTGAGATTTTAAAAACCCAAACTTAAAATAAGGGTTGCAGTTGGAAAAACTTAAGCAATAAAATTTGTTAATTAGTGTGAAACAATAAAGTAACACTTCTACTAAATTAGATATAACTACTTCTTTTGTATGCTGTTCTACTCTAAATAAATAAAAAAAATTTGAAAATCTAAAATCCCCGATGTGTTGATAGGAGGTACTGCCAGCCATGTCAGGAAGAAGGGCAGTGGATGTATGACTTGTGCCAGCACAGCTAGATGAAATTTTGTAAATAATTATATGTCATTTGTATATCAAGCTGATTTATACAAATGGTTGTGCTGAAAATGTATTTGTGAGCTCTGCTTGTGTTAACTGTGTAAAAATGTATGAGAAATGCACCCTGCTGAAATGAAGAGAAATGTACATGGGTTATGGGAACTGAATTAAATGTATATGTTTTAATAGAGGACACTGGCACAGCAAAAGTTAACCAGCTGGCTTATTCTAAGAAAAATAAAGGAAATGCAAATGTGCTGTTAAATCCTTGATAAGCACCCCACTGTGCTGAGTAGGACCGTAGATGGTCTGGCAGCAGCCATTATCTGCTAGCGTTTGTAAAAAAGGGGGCAAGTGTTGTAAATGTTTCTGGCTCCTAGTCACTGCCATAAAAGCTCTAAATGTGTATTTTAGCCGCCTGATAAAGTCCTGTCACAAACTTTAAAAAGAGATATTGTGGGAATCTAGAGTCACGTGATCAGATGAGGTCATTCTGCAAGTCATCTTGGATATTATATTTTACAGGGTGTAATCTCAGAGCAGAGAGCATTCTGTTTGGGAGCCTGACTAGAAAGACTGCTCCCAATTTTCATCTTACTTTGTCCAAGTAAATTATTAGGGAGCAGTATAATTCTCTTAGATTCAGTCAGGAATATAATGAAGCTTAGTTTTAGAGATTGCTTTTCTTTATTTGTAAGAGTCTGTCCATCAATGTTATTTTCAATATTTTCTGTGATTTGAACTCTGTGGTTTACTGTGAATATATATTCAGCATTTCCATGTACTTTTATTATTTATTATTAAATATATTTAATACCTTTATCATGGCTGATTTTGTAGACAGTATCTAACCTTTGAGAGTACTTATATTTATTCGGTGACACTGTGTGGGCCAATCCAGAATGCCTAGCCATCTTGGTGAGCTACTACCATTTGTACTAGTGTTAATATTACACAGTATAACTGGACATACTTTGTTAAGGGCCTTAGAGTAGCTGATTGTGAAGTGTCTCGTGGCAGTGATAACTACCTTATACTCTGGGGAGAAGGCAGCACAGCAGGTAAACCCTTCGCCAGTCTCTCCCAGGTATGTGTGTGTGTGAAAATTAAGTCTGTGTGTGTGTGTGTGTGTGTGTGTGTGTGTGTGTGTGTGTGTGTGTGAGTGAGTGTGTGTGTGTCAGCTACTTGGGGCAGGGACACGAAGCACTGGGTTTACAGAGAGGGTGCTGAAGGAATTGGCTTGGACAATCGGCTGAGGACCTAACCCTACAGATGTACCAGTGGAGAGCCTTATTGGGGATTATAGGTGGAGATGGTTTTAAAGACATCCAAACCCCAGGTTGAGTGTGTTCCCTGTGTGCTCTTAAGGGAAATTGTACTTTATGTAGAGAGGTCTGCATCTGGAAATACTGAGTGTGTCCATTTGTAATACAAGTGCACATCCCTTCAGGTGCTTTGATCAGTGGCCCAGCATGGGGACAACACATACTGGATCCCATCACATGTTGGTAGCAGTTGTGGGCATCACACCCATATTGTAGTCAAAGTTCAAATTCTATATCAAAATTGTGTTCTTGCTTTTCCCAAAGTCAGTGTTCCTTATCTTTTATGTAAGGTAATTCATATTCACAATGTACAAGACTGGGACACTAGAAAGTGATTCCTTTGGAAATGTATTCATCTGCATTTTTTGTGGTCTGCAAAAAAAATAGTTGTAAACCAACTGTAATACAAAAATGAAGGGAATATTTTGTGTGGTTTAGAGATTAGCTTAAAAAAGAAAATGGAAGGACTCATTTCTCTATTGAAAACAATGAGACATCTTGACTAGCTTTCCTACAAGGCAATTGTGATAGCCTCAGCAGGCTTTCACACAGCAGTCTGTTTGACATGTGACATCATAAATGTCCCATAAAAAAACATAAAACATTTTTATTTTTATCACCCACTGAGGTCCTTATTACAATCATCAACCTTTTCTAAATACTTGTCTTAGTGCTCATCACTGCAACCTCAGCCCAGCAGGGTGGTTCAGAATTCTCTATCTCCAGCAGTATTTAGCTTCTTTGGGAGCACCAGTCAAGCTAAATCTTTCATTATGTCTTTTTCTGCCTTAGGGTTCTGCCTAGCGGGCTTTGCCTGGCACATCTGATAAAGAAGGGGCCATGAGGGTTTTCTCTGGATGTGTCCAAGCCACCTCAGTTGACTCTCCTTGAAATGAAGAAGCAGTGGCTATAAAGCTCCTCTTTATGTCACAGAGTATGTATCTAAATAGCCAACAAAGGAATTTCATTTCTGGTTAGTATCCACAGCTCAGGAAGGATTGACCAGTAAATCTTCTGCATTGCTCTACAAGTTCTCGCTTCCTCTCTAAAATCAGGAACACTTGCAGCACTGCCTCCTCAGCAGCAATCTACTGGTCAGTCTCTTAATTTCATCCATTCTCACTTAGGAGCAAAATGCTTGGGCCTCCATTATGATATAGTCATTCACCTCTCATCTAAACAGAACAATCTGTTTTCTATTTTATCAAAGTATGTTTCTATAATACAGTGATGAAGACTAAATGATGATACTAGAGGTTAAAAAAAAAAAAAAAACGAAAGGAAAAAGAAAAATCCAAACCCTCACTTAGATCATAAATGAAAGTAGGAGGTGGTTCAATGTATTGCTACATGATTTAGAGCAGTAAATATATTTATATGTAGCAGTATTTTTTTGCAGTTTTGACAATCTACAATAACTAAGTTAATATAATTTATTCTTACAGCCAATATAAATAAGCTATAAAGTTAGCATATTATGCATCTGTGCTACCAGAATACCAGTTTGATATGTAAAATCTGGATCAAACATGCCTGTGGTGCAAGCCCAGGCTAAATTAAGAAATTCCACTGGTGGGCAGCATGACAGCATAATAGTTCTGGCATTTTTCCAAACTAATAAATAAACAGTTTCAATCTTGTTTAAATACCTTGTTTAGACTTGTGAACACACTTACTTTAACATGCATTCCTGAATAAAGTTATTTCTCACTTCAGCACAAAGACATCAATCTTTGCAACCATTCTGTGTGTTCAGTCTTCTCTCTAATTCTTTTGAGCTAAAATCCTATCAAACTTAAAGTTTTCTGAGTAATAAATGGGCTACCTTTATTTTATTAAAACAATAAGCTACCTATATGAAATATGAGGCAAAGTCGCACTAAACTTCGGGAAACATTTGAAGTGCCTACTATGGTCTTTACCATAGTCTGGTATTTAAAGATGGATGATGCATTACAGACAGAATGCCAGTTAACATGACAGCACAACTGTTTTGGCAGTTTACAGGGAAAAGGTAGAGAAATCATTCTTATGTACACTTTGTGCAAAGTATGGAATGCAGGTCATTTAAATTTATTTTCCTCTTAGGTATAATGCAAAAAAAGAAAAAAATGGTAATACTTATCCTCTTGGTTTGAGGAATTAAATTATAGTGAAATAAGCTGACAGAATTAAATGCAATGGTCAAGGAAACAAACCTCTCATCTTCTAATACAGATACATTTCTTCCAAACCCTGTGTTCTCTGGCAATACATGAAAGAATGTGTTCTCAAAAGACTCAAGGTACTCGTGTTATGTATTTTTCTCTTCTTTCAACTAAGATAAAGCTGTAGGCTAGTAAAGGAGGAAAATGTACAAGGAGGGGAACTCAATGAGGTATAGAGAGAGGAAGTGAAAGGGACAGAATAGTAGAAAGGGCTTGTGGGTGGAGACCATGACAGATT
The DNA here is from genome assembly GCF_019279795.1 of Protopterus annectens. Classification (NCBI taxonomy): domain Eukaryota; kingdom Metazoa; phylum Chordata; order Ceratodontiformes; family Protopteridae; genus Protopterus; species Protopterus annectens. The sequence goes on along the minus strand of NC_056749.1, from coordinate 314,266,207 downwards.
TTGAAGGGATCATGTGCATAATAAGAATTAGGCAACCAGCACTGACTCAGAAAAGCTTTGGCCATTTATTGGAAATGGATTGGGAAAGGTGACATATAGGACTGATAAACATATGGGACAGGAAGAAATTAGGTGAGCTCCAGCATGTGGAAAAAGAACAAGGTCATGATGGTTTGAGAAATAGTCAAAAATGAGATTAACAGGCTTTGTGGAAAAGACCTGACTACAATCCACCCAGATGACCTGAATCCGAGTAGTGATTCAGGAAATGGGTGTGGATGATGCTGGGAGGGAGGGAGAGGTGGCTCTACTAAGCTGATTATCAGTTTGCTAAAGGCAGCCTATATGTCAACAGAAATTGCTGTTACCAGGGACATAAACTTGTTGATACCAAAGCAGTGATGGCAGCCTTCTAAGCATACATGTAGAAGCATGCATGCACACATATGGGGAAGGCATAGGATGCTTTTCAGTGATACTAATACTCATGTCATTCTCCTCATGGTGGGGTTTGTGCTTAATGATAAACATAACTACAGATGATGCCCTGGATAATAATAGGAAATTAGGTGGTGTAATGTATTTCCATGGTGTCAGGACACATGCTCTGTCCCATATGAACATACAGATGGCCCTTGTTTGGGGGAATGTAGCCAGAATCTACAGCCACTGGAATGAGAATGTCATGTCTCCAGCAGTGAATGAATGGGCAGAGAACTACCTTTCTGTAGAATGGGTGACCTGGCTTTGGCATTCTTCCCTGGCTGACACTGCCAGCGCTCATGCTACAGACCACCACATCTCAGCAGGGGGGGGGGCGTGGCATAGTCAAGGATACATTCTTCTATACCAAAAAGCCAACATATATGACACATCTGATTCTAGATATGTTACGCCATTCTGCAGGTCACTTACTAAAGTCATCTAGTGCAGTATGCTAACAACCTTACCCCAGTATGTCAACACAAATGCAGTGATATGCAGGGATTACACAAATGACATCTATATAAGCTTTCATGCTTTCTTTTAGGCTTCTGCAACATTCTTGAGTAGGAATATCAGTGGCTAGGAGTAGACAGGGGGACAAGGTGCACAACAGGGATCATAGCTGGGTGGTATAGAGAGCAATTTCCAAAACAGTAAATTAACTGCACAAGGTACAAAGTGAACTTTATTATCCATGTGTAAGCAAATAAGTATTACTGTACTAAATAGTTCTGTGTAGTTTGGAAAATTATGTACTCATTTAGTTCTCAAAATACCCAGGCATGATGAGCCTCATAAAACGACTGTCATCAAACACCATTAAAATATTTTTGGAAGTGGTCAATAAGATTTCATTTGCAAGTACAAAACAATTATTAGAATCTGGTTAGCCCATTAACTTGGAGAGGGAGCACTAAGACACACTGAGGATTGTTGAAGATAGTGCAGCATGCACCACTGTTAAATTCCTTTCTTCTGATTCAGATATTGCAGGTACAACTATTGTTATCTAGAAACCTAGGACTCCTGGTCTAGCAGAGATGAAAAAAATGAAGAAATATAATGGGCTACATGCAAACTTAATTATTTAAAAAAGGTATAATGTACCAAGCAAGAGTCGTAGGGTTGAGAGCCTGAGAAGCTAGACTGCTAAGACAACATTTATGTATCTGTATCTGTGATAATTGTTCAGCTGTTGCTGTTTGTTTTTTAAGGTACAGATAAATATGCTCAGAGACACTGAATTATGTTTTAAATCCCAGCTGAATCATCTTCGTTCATTGAATAAACCTTGAGTACTTGTGCAGCAGAGGCAAACAGGACAGCAAAGTAAATCAGTTTGGATTCAAAGTGATTGGTCATACATTAAGACGTTCATTCTATATAAGCCTGCTTGGAGGAATGGCAGAATTATCATGAGTCCAAGGAATTTGAGAAGTGTATTAGATAAACACAACATATATGATAAAATGCTTTTTGGTGTTACCTGTCTACAGTACAGCTGAAACTCATACTTCAAAGATGTAGGTTATCTAACTCATAAAATGAGCATCTTCTGTTGAATTAAATAGATCCAAATGATCAACGTCAAGCAAAATCTTACACTGCTAGCAAAGTCCCACCTACACACACATACTGATCCCAATGCAAAAGATAGTTCTATTAGATATGCAGTAAAACAATCTCTGAGATTGCCAAAGGTCTTCTGTGTTATACAGTAATTTTGCTTGACATTTGACTCTTGAGTTACTCACCTCAACCAAACAAGACTGACTGAAGTGTTTGTCAACCACATGAATACAGCTGTACTGGAAGACAACTTAACACTGGATATCCATGATAATTTCACAAGAAATACTACTATTAGGTGATGTGAATATCAAGTGGTTGGGCATAAACTCTAATTTCCCTACATCTAGCATGCAATTATTTGGTTTCACACAACTAATTAATAGCCACTCACATTATAGCAAGACATCAAATTCCCTATTAGACTGGATCCTGGTAGCAGACCCTAGCACACACACACCCTCAATACAATGTCTGACTCTCTCAGCAATCATCTCCCAATATATACAATCAGACATCTCACACATCCACTTAAATAACATGTTTATAAAACAGCACGCAACCTTTCCAAGTTTAACCCAGAAATGTTCGTTACTACACTGTCATCCGTTAACTTGAACTTCCTAAAAATCCTCCCCTCAGACAATGCTATGAATGAAATCAGTACAACTTTACTGAATACCCTAAATGGCCTTGCATCTCCAAGAAGGAAAAGACTAAAAACAAATAATGCAATTTGGCTATCCAAAAAGAGTAGAATGCAGGATAAAGAAAAAGAATGGACAGAATGGCAAAAATATAAAACATTACAATGTCTTGAAAACTTCAGAATACTTCGCAATCATACTAAAAAGCAAATTAATGATAAAAAATGCATTATAATAACTTTCAGAATAATAGTAATCACAACCCTAAAAAATTCTGGACAGCCATTAAAGAAATTGTGCATCCTAGTCATAAATTCAGCCTTAACTCTCTCAATAATTTATCATCAAAATTGCAATACCATTCAACCTTATTTCTTACATAGTATAGCAAGGGTGTGCCTTCGCTGAAGGTTGGGCGTCGGGCTGGCAACTCAGCACCATAAAAATCTACTGCCAATCATTAGTGGACCGGAGTTCCACTGAGGCGATTCCTAACCGGGAACAGCCGAAAAGGCAAACAACAACAACATAGCATCTCTAACCAATGATTCCCCAGTAAGTAATCCTAACGCACCTAGCAGGCACATATTACCACATCTGCTTTCACCTTCAAACATGATCCACATCCTATATAAAACTACTCAAACAAACCAAAAAGTACTTCAGCTGATGATCTTCCAAGCAAATACCTTAAAATAGCAGCTGATAGCATTGCCTACCCTGTCCCAGTCCTTATAAACAAGGCAGTCCAGGATTTCCATATTCTCTTCTCTTTGGAAAATGTCACACATTATCCCTCTTCACAAAGGAGGAAATTCAAAGTACATTATTAACTTTAGACCTATAGTAATCTTATCCCCCCTCCAAAATACTTGTGAAATGTATTCAAAAACAATTGTTAAACTATCTCCTGCAAGAACTCCTATCCCCCACACAACATGACTTCTGTTCTTCCCATAGTACTAACACTGCACTTCTAACCTATTTAGATACTGTCAATAAATCTAGAAAGAATAAATGAATTTTAATGAATAAAGCTAGAGATAATAGCAAACTATATAAACTTGCAGATATGTTCAACGATTTTGGCATCAATTTGATGTGCGTGTTAATGGAAAATGATTGCAAACAGTTAGAAGACACTAAGAATCAAATGAGTGACTTAGACAAGAAAATTAAGAACTTTTCTTGTCTTTCTTTGTTTAACAATTTATACTGTGGTATTGCAGCAAAGGCGGATAGGCAAAGAGCCACGATAGTGGCAAGAAAACAAAAGAAATTAAGGCGAGATATTTTTGCCTATGGAAATAAGACTGCATATACTGTGAACAACAACAGTTCTATGAACATGTATAGTGGTAATTCAAACACCGAAGTAGTTAACAGTGGAAATAATCCCACTTTGTGTCTCAATTCAAACTGTGTTGAAAATAACAATAATCCACAAAGTTCCTTTGGTGTTAATAATAATGATGTTGCAATGAATGTTGAAAGTGGTCAAACCACGGATATGCATAAAAACAATAGTACTACAAATTCTACTGTTAATGAAGGGGCAAGCACTTCCAATAATGGGGCCTCTTTTTTGGTAGACAAACAGGGAAACAAGCAGGAACCGACTTGGTCTAAAGTAGTACAGAACAAAGGGAAGGGAAGAGGCAGGAGCAGAAAGAAATGGTAGTTGGATGTAACACTACTGGATATGATACAGAAATTCATAATCTGTCTGGTGTAATTCTCTCACAACCTGTAACTGAACTCCTAAAGAAAGGTTTTTCCTTTATTCCTAGTAATTCCTTTAATATAGCTAGGGTTATTGTTGATTTTAGACTAGCTTTGAGAAAACTGAATTTAAAATATATTATGCATGATATCAATTGTGGTACTCTTAATGTGGGTCCTTGAAAAGTTAATACCTATAATCAATTATACAAGCAGATTTTGGGGGTTGCAATGGGAGCAAGAGTTGCTCCAGCATATGCTAATATTGTGATGGCCAATTGGGAAGGCAAATTTATTGACAACAGTAATTTCGGTAAAAACATTTTGTTTTACCGTTGTTACATTGATGATTTGTTCTTCCTTTGCAAGGCACCGCTGAAGATTTTGATAAATTTGTAACATATCTGAATGGCACTACAAATTTTTTGAAGTTTTCCACAGGAGGGTATGGTCAAAGTTTGAATTTTCTTGATCTAAATTTGACATATGATGTAGCATCAAAACAGTTCAATAGTAACATCTATAGAAAATTTACATTTGCAAATCAATATTTGCATAGAGAAAGCCTACATCCACTCATTATGAAAAAAGAAGTGGTTAAAGGACAGCTCATTCGACTGAGTAGACTAACATCGCAAGATGAAACCTTTATCAGTGAAATGAAGACTCTGAGGACATTTTTTGAGGCAAGAGGTTATGATGTGTTGTGGTTGGAACTTATTGAAAATGAAGTAATAGGTTTGAGAAAGGGTAAAGCCTGTCCTGTTTTGTCTATTCAAATGCAACTTTCTACACACAATTTTGCACATGATAGAAATGTGGTTAATAATAACAAAGAATTTTCATGTGCATTTGTTTTACCTATTACAAATGAAATGTGGTGTATTAAAAATATTATAGTAGATAATTGGAAGGTATTACTGGGTAATCAGGATCTTATAAAAAATATAGGTGAACGACCAAACTTTACATTTAAGAAAACAAATAATATCAAGAGTGTATTAGAACGTGGAGTAAATAGGGGTGATGGTATTGGAGAAAGAAAAATTCTGACTAAAGGGACCTATGCTTGCAACAATTGTAGACAATGTAGATATACAATTCAGTTTTTACATACTGGGAAGATACATTGGTCTAAAAATTACTATACATGTAATAGTGAGATGGTGGTTTATATAACCCAGTGTCTTTCATGCCCAAGCTGTTACATTGGTATGACTACAAGATGTTTAAAGAAAAGAATTAGTGAACATCTTTTAGCTATAAAGAAAAAAGATTTAGGTAATGCTTTAGGAAGACATTCCATTGCATGTCAAAATTTTAAGAAGTTCACTTTCTCCGTTTTGGATAGTGTTAGCCAAAAAGTATTTATGGGAGATAGTAAAGTTATTTTGGAATGTAAAGAATCTCTATGGCAATTATACCTAGGAGCAGACTATGCCCCTGTGTTAATTGAAATGATAAATATAAAATGTTTTTTACAAATGAAAAAGTAATTTATATGTTATATGTATTATTTTATACTATGTACATGTAAAATGAAGGATTATTTTATTCTAATTTTATTTTTTTATATGGAATTAATTATTTTATGACATAATCTATCATGTGATTAATTTTATTATTATATAAAGTGCTTATGGGTGGAGTTCAAACTGTTTCTGAAGAAGTTCACAAGAAATAAAGTGAATGAAAGCTCTAATTTTGGTGTCCGTACTTTCATAAGTTAGCTGGATTAGACCTTCAGTGTCTTTTCAATTTTTTATAATAGCAAACTATTTTCTTCTTTATTACTAGATTTATCTAAAGACTTTGACAGAAATGCCCTTATTAGGTGTCTGTCAGCCCACGCTTCTATGGGTTAAAAGTTACATATCTAATAGGTATCAGTCAGTAAAATGGCACTCCACCTACTCTTCATACCTCACAGTCACCAATGGTGTACCACAAGGCTCTATCCTTGGTCTCCTCCTCTTTAACATTCTCACCAACACCTACTACACACAGCCACACAACAGGCTTCCTTAATACAGCACCATACCTTTCAATTGTCCAGATTTTCAAAGAATATCAAGATTTTTGCCTCATATTTTGGCCTGATTCTAATAACATTTGGGATTTTCTGGAGTTTTGTGGCAAATCAGTGAAGATTTAATTCACTAAGTAATGACAGGTATTTGAGTTTCAGACTTCATATCCTTCAGAAAATGCATGGTAACACAAAACCTTTTATTCTAGCACCTTTCTAAGCTTATACAAGCAATATTTAAAATGTGTCCATATTTTCAGGGCTTTCTCCCCCAATTATTTTTGGCTTTGTCCAGATTTTTTGTGCTAAGAGGTGGAGAGCTATGTGTAGTACACAGATGACTCCACACTTATTTGTACAAAAAAAAAAAATTAAGCTTATTTCCTGCCTTTCTTGTTAAGTGGTACAGACTATTTGTAGGCTTCTGAGCCCCCAAGCCCTTCTGTGTTTGAGGGAAGCCTTCTAGCTTGTTTTTTTTTTTCTTGTAACTAGCCAGTTTTCTAGTTTCAGCACTCAAATCTGTTTCTTTGATCTCAGCACTTGTTCAGAAAAAAAAAAAAAAAAAAAAATTTCATCTGCTTTTACTGTACTTGTGTTTTTACCTACTTCTTTTTACTTTTGCATCATCTTAAAATACTCAATTGTATTTATTACTGCTTGGTGTAACTCATTCTAAGCCTTTTGGTTTAAACACTTGGGCTTCGGACCAGTTAGTTGTTTTGCACTGAGAGGTTTGTGGTCTGCACTGTTGTGGCAGAACAGGTAGCTTACATCCTTCTAGGTTGAGAACTGCTGATTGAGGGCTCAGTGTCTGTTATTCTAAAAGTGTATTAATTCTGGTTTAAGCACTTGGGCTTTCAAGCCAGTTATTTTACATTAAGAGGGTTCGTGGTCTGCACTCTTGTGGGAGGAGAGGCTGGACTCTGCCCTTCTGAGCTGGGAATTTCTGGTTAAAGGCTTATAGTGCATGCATATCTGAACTGTTTCTTACTGAAGTTGGTGCGCCTTGTTTGCTGTGGCATAGACTGGATTCGGGCCTGCTGGATCTAGCTTTGTTTGTGTAACTTGAGCACTAATCCAGACATTCTCTAAAGTATTCAATGGTATTTATTACTGCTTGGTTGTAACTTGATTAAAGTGTAGCTATCATTCAAGTCTTTTGGATTAAGCACTTTGGCTTCAGACCAGTTGTTTTACATTAGGAAGGTTTGTGGCAAACACTGTGGTGGCAGGACAGGTAGCTTTCATCCTTCTAAGTTGGGAACTGCTGATTGAGAGCCCAGTGTCCAAGTGTATTAGTTCTGGTTTTGGCGCTTGGGCTTCAGGCCAGTTATTTTACATTAAGAAGGTTCGTGGACTGCACTCTTGTGGGAGAAGAGGCTGGACTCTGCCCTTCTGAGCTGGGAATTTTCTGGTTAAAGGTTTATAGTGCCTGAATATTTGAACTGTATCTTACTGAAATTGGTTCACCTTGTTTGCTCTAGCATAGACTAGATCCAGGCCTACTGAATCTAGCTTTGTTTATATACTTGTTGTTTGTTTGCTTGTTATTTCCCTGGAAGCTAATTCACCTAATACGCAACTTCTCAGCGCTTCTGTGGATCACTAGTGATATCTGCATTGCTTACTGTACTTATTTCCTTGTTTCACTTGAAAGAAAGTTACTGTTTGTCGTTTTGCATTTAGTTACTTGTATCACATTGCACTCAAGTTACCTGGCACTTGCTCACTAAAGCAATTATATAAGTCAGCACTAAAAATTAAAAGCACTACACCCTCACTCCCCACTGGCCCTTGTTTTCAATTAAGGATTTCCCAATATTATTCTAGCATGTCCAAAGGTCAGTTGTCAATCTCCTCTCGGTCCAGCTGGTGAATCTGGGAATCTTGAGGCAATGTTATAACTGCCTCATGTACACAGACAACCCTCTCCTCCTCCCACATAACACAAATACTTGCGAGAGATGCAGCTATTTAGCCAAACTGGAGGCTGAGCTCTCTCAACTCAGGACTGGCAAGACCAGACAGGAGGAGAAGGCAACTACACACACCACAAAACCAGCCTCACATAATGCTACCACTCCACTGAATCAAACACATAAACACACAAAGACATACTCGGAGGCTCTGAGTAAAATTTACCTAAACAGCAGAGGCCTCCAAAGCAGACACCCAAACAACTGCTACCTCAAGACACCCCACAAGCAACACATAAACCACAAAAGCAGTGTGCAAAGCAGTCACAGCCCTTAAGGCCAAATACAACACCAAACATACTTGTCATAGGTGACTCCATAGTCAGACACACTGACGTCCCACTCACCAGGCTGAACAAGGAGAGGGTCACAGTAAGCTGCCTATCGGGCTAGAATCCGCCACATAACACAAGCACTCGGGTCACTCCACAGCAAGTACAAATATGACACAGTCATTGTCCATGCTGGTGTGAGCGACCTGAGACGATACCTCCCTGGACTGCATGAAAAGAGACATAGAGGAGCTCTCTGATTATGTAGCCCAGGCAGGTATGACCCTAACCCTGAGCAGTATCCTTCCTTCACCAAGAATGATGCCACAATATAGAGACAAGATGATCAGCTTTAACAATTGGCTTAATGTCTGGTGTCATTCAAAGGGGATCCAGTGTCTGTCTGCCTGGGATGACATGCTTGACAAGCCACGCTGCTTCACAAGGGACGGCTTGCACCTGTCACCCTGGGATTCGGATATTGGCTAAGGCTCTTGCCACCCCATAGTGCCTTTTTAGGCAAGGCTCAAATTCTAAACCTACCACCCTAGAAAACAAAAATGGGAAGAAATTGAGGGTAATGCTGCTCAATGCCAGAAGTCTAAATCTCAAAATGCACGCACTCGAGGCCCTTCTCAGTATGGAGAACATCGATGTCTGTGCTGTAACTGAAACCTGGTTCAAGGCTCCTGAGAGCACCCGGCACTATTAGGTTTTACCTCATATCATGCGTTCGGCCCCAAAACCCGGACCACTCCACAAAAGGAGGGTGTATCCATATTCATAAAGGATACTCACACCTCCAGGTTGGTGGCAACGCATGAAGCTTGGAAACCATCCAGGTGCAACTAACAATAGGCAAAACTGCTCTACAAATTGTAGCATGCTACAGGCCACCCTCTCAAACTCAGGAACCCCACACAGCCTTCCTGAAGACACTGGAGGGTATAAATGTATCTCCAAACACCATCATATTGGGTGACTTCAACTACCCAAATATAGACTGGGAACATTACTCAAGCCCTAACTTTCTAGCCCAACGGTTCCTGGAGTTCATAAATTCAAATGCCATGGAACAGCTAGTCACTGTTCCCACGAGAGGAGAAAATATACTAGATCTCATTGTCACAAACATGGGGACAAAATGCTCCACACCGGAAGTATATCCCTCATTGGTGAGATCTGATCATAAACTAATCTCACTGGAAATCCACATCCGCCCCACCCCAAACAAAAAGACCATAGTGAAGAACTTCTCTAAAGCAAACTTCACACTACTCAAGACTGGTGTGGTATCCTTCAAGGCCCCTGAGTCAGAGGAAACCACAACCCAAGCTGCGGAAGCCCTTACAAATGCCTTCTATGAACACCTCCAGGACTGCATGGATCAGGCAATCCCAAAATAAACCAAGACTCTTTCCACAAAGGGCAAACGTCCAGTCTGGTGGACCCCAGCCATTAACAAACTTTACAATAAGAGGAGAAAGCTATTACATGATAGAACAAAATCCATAAAAGGGAAGTCACCCTGATCATTATTAGTAAAAAATACGAGCACTCATAAAATCAACTAAGGCCAATTTTGAGAGAAAAATTGCCATGGATTCAAAGGACAATCATAAGGCCTTTTTCAGCTATGTTAGGAACCTGGGTGGAAACTCACAGATATGCTCAGAATTAGTCCAAAATGATACAAAAATCACTGAACCCACAGACATTGCCAACATACTGGCAGACAGGTTCAGTGCAAACTTCACCCCCCTCTCCCCCCCTAAAGGAGAGATAACTATCCCAGCCGAGTGTAGCCTCCCGGACATCTCAAATTCGCAGGTGAAAGCTGCTCTCTCTAAAGCTAAAAACACAGCATCAATGGGACCGGATGGTGTCCCCGGCTGTGTGCTACACGAGCTAAATGAGGAATTAAACCCGCACATAAGGCAGCTGTTTAATCTCAGCCTTACCACAGGATACGTGCCCAAGGAGTGGCGTACGGCAACTGTGGTCCCACTCCACAAAGGTGGCGCCTCTACGGACCCTGGTAATTACCGCCCCATAAGCTTAACAAGTCTAGTTTGCAAAGCTATGGAGAGGATCATAATGGAGCTCATAAACAAAGATATAGGGGACTTGCAGACATTGGACCCGACCCAGTTTGGCTTTGTCAAGGGAAGATCATGCCTTTTGAACTTGGTCAACTTCTTCGAAATAGTCACCAAGGCCATTGATGAGGGAAAGGCAGTCCATACAGCCTACCTTGACCTTGCAAAGGCTTTCGATACAATACCCCACTCGGGTATTGTAGAAAAACTTACCAGCTTAAATGTAAACCCATATGTCACAAGATGGGTTGCAAACTGGCTTAAGGACAGAACCCACAGGGTTAGAGTTGCTGGCGCTGTGTCAGACTCCAAGCCGGTCACAAGTGGTGTCCCACAGGGCTCGGTCCTTGGCCCCCTATTGTTTGGCATCTACTTCTCAGAAGTACAGGCCAACATGGGAGGACTTTGGCTGACAAAGTTTGCAGATGACTGCAAACTGGGCGCCATAGTGGAAAGTGCATCGGACACTGATATCCTTCAGAAGGGACTCACGGAAACAGATAGCTGGTGCCAGAGCCATGGCCTGAAGTTAAACGCCAAAAATGTATAGTCATACCCTTCGGGAAAAACAAGGTAACCCCAAGCTACCATATAGGTGGCAATCCACTAAGCACAGAAGAGGTTATCAGGGACCTGGGGACCCAGGTTGACAGTGGCCTTTCTTTTGACACTCACATTGCTAAAGTGGTTAGAAAGACCTTCTACATTGCCCACCTGATCATGAAGGGATTCACATCCAGATCTAGTGAGGTCATTGTTCCCCTGTACTCTTCACTTATCAGACCAATGATCGAGTACAATGCCCCATTCGGGATGTATCTCACCCGACATCTGCAGCAATTGGAGAGACCCCAAAAGTTCCTCACCAAAAGGATAAAGGGACTCCAAAATCTGTCATATGCTGCCAGATTGAAGAAACTCCAGCTCTATTCAGTCGCATACCGTCTGCTCAGAGGTGACATGTGCCTGACATACAAGGCCATGTCCAACCCGGAATTAATGGACATGCTCCACCTCAAAAATCCAAATCCACCAAAACCACTAGAGCAAGTGACTTAAACCTTAGCACGGATATAAATAGGGCGTGCTGGAGGGATAGATTTATCACTCAGAGACTCCCTATGCTGTGGAATAAAATCCCGGTCCATGTGAGGCAGAGCACCTCGCTGACTCTGTTCAAGAGAAATCTAGACCTGTGGATGGGAGATCGTAGGTTTACCCCGGGAATCATCTCTGGGTCACTGCTGGACAGAGGCACAACAAACTAATGGGCACAGTATTTTTTCATATAAGGGGTGGCGTAAGCCACAATAATTTGGGCTAGGCTTATAAATGCCTTAGGGCAGATAGCCTAGTATAAACCTATGAACCTATGAACCTATGAACAACATGGCCACCTCAAAAATAATTACTCAAGAAGCTTTAACAGCAACTGAAACATGGCTTTGTAACTTATAACTCATGCTCAACTGTAAAAAAAAAATAATTCTTTTCCCCCCAAATTCCTCTCCCATGATAAAACAAAATTGAATGTTATCTCTCGATAATACAACCATTGAAGTCGCTTCTCACAGCAAATTCTTAGGGATTATAATAAATGATAATCCTAATTTTGACCTAAATAATGCAAAATTACATAAGAAAAACATATAAAAAACAAGGGATGTTTACAGAGCCAAAAACTGTCTCAATGACGCAACTAAAGCTACATTTGTCCCTACTTATTTTCTCCCCTTATTTCTTTATGGTGTTCATGTCTTTATTAACTTCAGGCATCACAAAAATCCAAACTTGAGCAATGTTATAACTACTTCCCCCATCAACTAACATATACACACCATTCTGAATGACATCCTAGCCAAAATCTGGCTCTCTTCTTGCTTAACACCAGGATAAACTATATCTCTAAATGTGTGCAAATAGCTATTCATACCTTACATCTCCTTTCTCTCCCTGCTTCATGGAATTCCTTACTTCTATCAATTTCTCTCCCTGGCTCTCTCTCTAAATATAACATGTAATGAATTTTCTTTCACTTCATATTGCAATTCCTATTTACATATTAACTTACCTTTAATTGCTCTATCATATGGCTAAAATCTCTCAAACTATTTAATCATTGTCATATAACTCGCATCAATTTTTAACCAATGTTTTAATATTATGTACAATTGTGCATAATTATTTAAACTGTTTTGGTATTATTTTTACAGACTGTAAAATTAATTTTCTTAAAATGTTTTGTAATACTTTAGAGCTTTTCTCCTTAGGCCTCCAATGAAAATGGGCTCCTACTCAGTCACCTTTTACTAGTAATCAAATGGCAATAAATAAATAGAGGAAGATTTTGCTTTATACTGTGTACTTCAACAGAAGACTAAACAAATAATGGAAAAAAACAGGGTTTTTGGTTCACAAGTTGCTAGGAATATTCTTGGAAGGAGGCAGTCCTACAAGAGAAGGATGGTCTCTATTTGTCAGCAAGATGAAGTATGAATAAGGCTGCTGCCTTTTCAAATTACTAAAGTAGGACATTTCTTGTTGAAACATGGATGTCTTGTGTAATTGCCCACACCATTAAACAAGGGATTTTTTGCTTTTTGACTCCTGCACCTGACCATCAACTTGCCCCCAGATCTTATCCTCATTCAACTGGTCTATAGGACCCACCTTAGTCTCTTCAAGACTAACTCCATTACAGGTCTACAACTGGTGAGGAAATCAAAAATAAGGGTGAGCATCATACTGTTGCTGGAAGTGTTATATTAATTCACTCCTAACTTTGCCTTTTCCCATCCAACTCTTGCATTGTTCTATAGTAGATGTACAATGGGCACACTGGAATATCATCTTGCCTTCATGGTTGCACAGCAAATACCCCCTTTTCCTTTGGACTATGCCTCTCTTCACATCCCCATTCTCCAGTGGCTAAGTCAAGGTGCAACAAAGCAAGTATCACCCCCCCCCACACACACACGCACACACACACACATGCAAAATGAGTGTGCCCATTGTTCTGCATCAGCATCTCAGATTCTCAAACCACTAATCGCACCAGGATTGCCTGGGCCATAATCAGAACTTTATCTGTCTACATAATAATGCTGACCTCAAACAAGGGAAATGACATTTTCATATAACTACCAAATTAATACTCAGCATCATAGTATTGTAGTAGTTTGTTTTTCATACGGAAATGTTTCTGATGCAATATTCCAGCTGTTTTCCCTACTTGTTTGAAAAAACTTTGAAAATGTGTATTTTCTTCTAAAACTGACTGGACATTTGCCATTTTTCATAGTTTTTGTCCAGCAGGTCTGCCCAACTCAGGATAATCCTCTGAAAATGGAAGGGAATAATCCTGTCTCTCCAGGTCACAAATTTAATGTTTTATTTAATATATATATATATATATATATATGTATATATATATATATATATATATATATATATATATATATATATATTTTTTTTTTTTTGTTAACAAAATAAGGCAAAGTAAACCATTACAAAAATGTGGGCCTCTTCCCCCATACTCAACAATGGGAAGAAGACAATGGACGGCAGACATATAATGAGAAAAAAAGCAAATAAATGATGTAAGAAATAAAGGGGTAAGATGAAATATAGAAGACACTGACCATCAAAGCTGACTAAATGATGATTTTTGTTTTTTATGGGAAAGCAACTTATTAATACTATAGCAGTCATACAAATGTGGTACAAAAGATATCATGATACATAGGGTTGCAGCCATGCTGGGGTACTCCGTGTGAAGGATGAAGTGTGCGGATAGAATGGGAGAGGGAGGAGGAACTCCAGTCCTGTAAATAAGGAAAAAAGAGAGGGAGGGAGGAATCAAGGCAACATACCCAACTGAAAACACATGTTAAATGGCAGAAAGTACTTACCGTATCACAGACTGGAGATGCTGCACAGTGCATAAAGAGATTTCATATAGATATCACTGATCTTGTAAATAAGAAAATAATGTCAGCTATTCTTAGAATGACAATGTAGGTTGAGGTATTTTTTATCGTTGTCACTAGTATTCATCTGATAAAATAAGCAGCTAAGATGAAGCTGCACTCTGAAATAATATAGTTTGTGATGTCTTAGATTGGGCAGATCACAGACAATTAGTAGAAGGACATACTCAAAAATAAAAAATAATAAACAAAAAAAAACTGTAGTTAGGCTTACATACTCAAACTAAATCAAAGAAAATCCTTTACCTCTTTAGCTCAAAAACTGGACTACAATTTGTGAACAAGCAACAGACAAAGTCTTTCAGAATCGCTAAGTTTAAATTCAAATTCAAACCAACAAACACTTCCCCAACTACTGAACATCAGATTCTAAAAAAAAAAAAAAAAAAAAAAAAATAGTAAATTCCATAGAAAGCATACATGTGAGATGGAACAACAATATGAGAATATCAGAAGTGCTGTCAGACTTCCCCTGATGTAGAGGGCTAAAATCCTGACTATGACTAGTGGTTCAAGTAACTGGGAGGAAGGATGGTGGTTCTATGCTCGATGTTTCTGCTCTCCAATGTAGTATGACATAGGTTGTACATAGGACCAAAAAGCAGTGGTCAGTCAAGAATGATGTGCTATGTGGCTGCCCAAACCAGTGGTGGTAGTTCCTGTCTTCACATAATAAGGAACAAATGTGCATAGATATGATGGGAGTATGTGGACGCATCAGTACCAGGTGTGGAGTTAGGACGGAGAGAGATACAACAATGCTTTCATGTCTGTGATCCTTGTTTTGATACCTCTTATTTTACTGGTGGTTCTGCTTGAGTGTGGGTCACTGAGTATTTCGAAGCTTCCTCTTTCTAGTAGAGACAGAGTTGGCAGACCAAGGATACATTTATGACTTCCCATCCACAGATCCAAGTGGCACATGAATAAGTAAATGCAGAAAGGAACTCTGCTTCACATAGATGGGAAGCCTGTTACAGAGAAGGGATAGTCTCTGAATTACATACCTGTTCCTGCAACATGTCTTATGTTGCAGACAAGGTTTAGGTCCCTAGATTGAGTGCTTCTAATGTTATTTGTTTTGCTGATATGCAACAGATCCATAAGGGATAGATCAGGGGATGCTTGGAAAACTAGGAATATATCATCTCTCATTAGTCTGCAGGAGACCGAGTACAAGGATAAAGCTTTGAGGTAGTCCGAATAGGACAATATTGTCTACACTATGTATTGTGAAGAATCTCAGCAGTCACTCCATCTGTTGCATGGGTACATATTGAAGGAGGAATTGGACTCAATGACTGGTCTAATGAGGGCTAAGTGCAACAGGAAAATGATCTTTGAACCTACATGTGGCACATGCCATATCCTAGTTTATAAGCTGCTCAACATAGAATGATTTCCTTACTACAATAGACACTAACTGTCTAGATGTGCTCCCAAAACCATGACCACAGGTGAAATCTTATGGGCTGTACTACCAATGTAGTAATTTCCAGTAATGGTTGGTCTTTCTGAAAGATACTATTATGCATTTTTGCCAATGAGTTTTAGCTTGTGACTCTAGCACCAGTTATTAGTCTGTACCAGGCCTTCTTGGAGGATGTTTGTGTCACCTTTTACCTAAAATGTAGATTTGGTAGCCTTAGTTAGTCCCCCAAGTTTTTATTCAGTTGGATGATAGAGATCATCCCTTGCTTGGCATTGCATTTCCTATTTCTGGCCATTTTGTTATACAATCCACTGATGTTGGGATTCTACTAGGGTGACAAAATTTTTTACGTTTGCCCTGTATTTATTTCAGCTAGGTTCTGCTGCCTCTGTGCAAATGTACACGATTGAAAAGGGTTTTGTGAATGACTGAGTAGGCAATAGTTTTTCTTGGGTTTGGGAGATGTAAAATTTTGCCAGGGCCTCACTTAAAAGTAGGAAGTTTTCCTTGGAGTAATTCCTAAAAGTCCCAGGGTATCTGGTGTTTCAGGCTTTATTTCTATTTCAAAGAAGACAGCTTTATAGTCCAACGTAACCAGTGAGGAAGTTACATTCGTGGGGAGGGGAGTGCAGTGTTCCCCCATGTTGAGTTTTAGGTCAAGGATATTGGTGCCCCTGTTGGGCATATGGACTACCTGGTCCAGGGCATTTGTCTTCAAAAAGTTCTGGAAGCTTTGTGCCTACAAGTTTGAGGTCATGTATGATTCCCAGTTTATAGTGGGGTAGCTGAAGTCACCAATGAATATGGTACTGGGTTGAATGAAAAGTGACTCAAGTTAATATAACAAATGGTACGGGTTTCTTGGATCATAGACAGGGACCTATAGCTTGTAAGGATATGGTACAGGACCTTCCTTATGGTGAGTTGTACTTGGAAAAGCTCATCTGTGTCATACTGCTTGACAAGCCTTGATTTGTTTTTATGTAAATTAATACATCTCCACCTTTTGGCCTTTTAGCTGGTCTAAATATGTGCAAGGCAATAGTTTTGCACTGCCAAGGTGTGCTCCATGGCTTGAAATCATGTTTCAGTAAATACATATATATCTTCATTCTCCAGGGTTAGGAGAGCTTGCAGAGAATGGAGGCTTTTTTGTTTTTCGCATTGAGCAGTATCACATTTAGATTATTCTATGTGGGTTTAGCTATGTCAAATGGTTTATCTGAGTGGCAGTGCCTAAAAGAAGCACTAACGGTGGACAAAGCTTTAGCTAATATTCTAAAGCCGAGAGGAGACAGGTGTAGACCACCTGTTGCAAACCATTGTGGTCTGTCAAGCTTATCCTCCCAGTCTGACAAATACTGTACCCATTTGAATGACTCAAACCCTAAGCCAATTATTAAAATCAATGATTCTTGCTCATATTGTGGCATCATCCTTACAGAAAGCATAATGTTGCTCGATGCTAAGCTCATACCAGCCTGGGAAATATATTCTGAGAGCTATGTTATGTCTCTCTTCACATAGTCCAGAAAGGTATGTCTGAGATCATTTAATCCCATATGGACTATGACTGAGTTATAGTGGTACTTGTGATTTGGTGACTCGAGTGCATGCATGATCTGGCAGATCCTGATCCCTGATAGGTAAATGGCCATAACCGTCTCCTTGCTCAGCCTGGTGATGGGGCATTAGTATGCTTCACAATGAAGTATCCTATGACCAAAATGATGGATTGTGTGGTGGCCTGCCTTATCAGCTTAGGCATAGAAACACTCAAGAGTTGAGACTAAATGTGCCATGTGGGTGGTGCTTTGGTAGTGTATATTTTTAAGGTTACTGAAGGCAATTATCATAATTACTGCATCTGGGAGACCTTAATCTCCTCACTTTCCCCAGGATGTGGCTCATATTGAGACCGGGAAGGTTAAATCAGGTCTGTTAGACTTGGAGAATGAGGAGAGGAGTGGGTGGCAGCTTTTTTTGTTGTTTGTTTGTTTGCACTAATGCACTATAAAATACCTATGTGCATTAGTGCCATTATGCATTCATGAGCAATGTGAGGAAACATTCTTCAAAGGAAATAGTATATACTGCTTATGATTCCTGAATGAGGAGAAGATTGAAAACATCTTTGCATGCATGCTTTCTATTTCACAACTATACTTTTAAACACTGTTTTTATTTTGGAATGATCTCTCTTTCACATACCTGCATGTATCCGCTATATGATTTTTACATGGTCTGTAGGCATGCACATGCAACACATTTGTCACTAGAGTGGGTTTTATAAAGTTCTACAAAACCATCTGTATGATTTGCTGCCTGGACAAAGTAAGCAGTAAACATTCTCAATATATAGCCAGAAAACAGGTACGTAAATTAGAACAGCAGACTTTTTTATCCAAATAATGCCATCAAGGGATACAATCCAATGAGTGTGTTAACGCTTAGTCATAAAGCTGTTAAATAAATCTAGCAGATGGGACACTTCAGGGTCCACTTTCAATTCTTTGCTGTTATCCTGTTTCTGCTACCTTTGGCAGCATAACTTTATCAACTGAGGGGAAAAAAGAAACTAACAAAAACGTTAATGGTCTTATTAGCACTGTATCACTGATGGTTTCGCAAGGCCCAGTTGTAATAAAAGCCTGGAACTCAAATCCATTAAAAATGCTTCTTGCTAGAGCCTAGATGTTGAATTTATATATTTGCTAACATTGCTGCTCCAGTTGGGAAATCTTTGCTTCACTTTTCCATGATATCTTATTTTAAATGCACTCTTACACAAATACTTTGTTTGGAGATTAATGTTAATTTAGTCCCAGTTGAGCTCCAGCTGACCAAAACAGATTAAGTATAACTTGTTTGTAATCTTTAAGAATATTTTGTTTAAGTTCAGGAGCTCACTCTAGAGAAAAATACCTTGAAAGGTAACTTAAACCTGAGTGATGGTATATTGCAATTAAATGCTAATCTTACTCCGCTCTTCTGGGTCATGTTTTTTGTGGCATAGCATTTACTTCCAGTACATTATGTTAAAATGCATCAGTAAGAATTATTTATTTATTTATGTTCTTCATAGCTAACCATATTTATGATGTAGTTTTTGCTACAACCTATATAATTCCAGTGAGAAATATTGAGAATATGCTGTTAAAATATACATTTTAAACTGATTTGAAGCACCAGAGTATTGTGTGAATGAGTTTAGAAAACGTTAAATATTTGGAAGGTTTCCAAAATGTTACACTGAGCTCAAATTTTCTGCAGTTTCAACTGGATGAAACACACTGATCAATGATTCAATTAAATAAAACCAACTAAAAAAAAGTATCATTATTTCGGGCCTAGCCCCACTGCAACCACCCTTATTTATATACAATAACTGGGCAGTCATACAACTGTGGAAAAAATGAAACAAGCCGTTAGAATTTGAATCGTTGACAGAATACAAATAGAAACCACTCCAGCAGTGATTTCCAGTAGGGAACACTGCTTTTGAAGTTCAACATCTGGAAACTTAACTGAACAAGTTTAAATCTCATCTCCTTTACCCAACACCAAGCGTAGGCTAATGATCCAGAAAAGAGTTGTATGTTAAATATATATAATTTATAATGATACAGAGTATGTGACCAGTAAGGGTTGCAGCCCCTTCTACTGAAGAACTGTCACTAGCAATAAAGTAAATTTTATAGTTCAATGTAAGCTGCAATTTAAAATTAAAAATGTATAACTGAACTACTGTATATTCTTTATTGACGTAGTTGTTCCAGTTCTGGAGATACAGTCAGCAAATATATACTACTTATATGCAACAACTTGCACACCAAAAACAAAAGAAAGAACATTTGTTTGTTGGAAGTGGGTGTAATATAGTCATGAGCCAAAATGGGGTTACACATTCAAGAAGAGCAGCTTAGCACTGTTCAGGCACACAACAGTAAGAAACTAATGTGCCATAGTTAGGAACATTCTTAATGGAATAAGAAGTGTGTAAGTCATTTAATACTTACTTGTACACAAAATTTATAGTACCTTGAAACAGTAGAAATGCATAGCTTTCAACATGCACTTATAAACACAGAGAAACACACACACACACACACACACACACACACACACACACACACACACACACACACACACACACAGGTATATTTCCCCACATGGACATGTGCATAGATGTTTTTTCTACATATTTAGCCCAGTGACAGTTAAAGCCTTGAAAGAGCATGTGGCTATGACATTTTACTTTTTCAAGCTTCTGATAATAATGTGCTCTGTTATTCCTGAATGCTGTAAGCTATGCAAACTATTTTTTATGTGTAGTCCTGCGTTCAGAATAATTCATGGCTCTCAATGTCATACTGTGAACAAATGGATTAATATTGCAAGTAACAGGAATATGCAACATGCAAAATGACCTAGAAGAATATTTTTAAGCAGAAATATAATAATAGTATGGTGTCTGAGAGGGTTGATAAAGGATAAAAAATATGACAAAACAAATGAATTTCTCTTATTGTACTGAAATTATGATACTAACATATTTAATATGTGTTGGCACCTTTAGAAGAACATGAAAACTAATAAAGTTATAGTAAAAATAACTGTAAATGGCCTCACTATTCCATCAATTCACAGCTTTTTTTTTTGTTTTACCATTTTTAAGCATGGGGGTGGGGTGTCACTTCAACGGTGACAATCATCTAGAACCAGTGTTCACACAGCTGGGTAGCTAGCCCTGCCACTCTTGTTCCACAATACCACACACATGCATTCACATTCATACCTATGGCCAGTTTAGAGGGTACATTCCACTTACTGCATATCTTTAGAATGTGGGAAACTGGTGTACCAAGAGAAAACTGAAGCAAACACGGGTCTATATTAGATCAGTGAACGCTGATTGATCGAACTTATGTGAGTGAATGTTTAAAATATTGAAGCAACAGAAACCCAAATTTTTTCCTAGGGAAAGAACTCGGTTGTCCGTTTCTGTTGCTTCGGTATTTTCAGTGCTGTGGTAGAAAGTTACGGTTTGGATTCAGGTAAGTGTGCGATTGTGTGGATGTGAGTGTTAGGGCAGGTTAGGTGAGTTAGGGTTAGGGCACGGGTTAGGTATGTGTGTGATTGTGTGGACGTGAGGGTTAGGACGGGTTAGGTGAGTTAGGGTTAGTAAGCGGGTGAGGTGAGTGTGCGATAGTGACGGACCTTAGGGTTAGGGTTAAGGTAAGTGGATAGTTAGTGGTGTGTGTATAGTTTAGTGTAGGGTTAGGTGTCAGATTTTAGGTGTATGTGTGTGGATTGCTGTTTGTTTGGTGTGCTTGTGTTGTGTGTATGTGTTTTGGATCAGCGATTTTTTTCCCTAGGAAAAAAATCGCTGATCTGACAGTTTGAGATTGTAAGCTTTCGCTTACATAAGTTCGATCAATCAGCGTTCGCTGATCTAATATAGAGCCAGCAAACACAGGCATGACATGTATGCTGTACACAGAAGACACCTCAGCCGAGAATCAAACAGAACAATCTTTTCCAACAATAAGGCAACAATACTGCCTGATGCACCATGAAATTAATTTGATTTTGGTATGCTGCATTTAAGACAGTAAGGAATGTATTTCTAACTGCATTAATATAGCAAGGAAGTGATGAACTAAGAAACATTTCAGTTAAGTTACAATGGGCTACAGGCAATTGTTATCCCAAACTCATCCTGGACAGACCTTAGTACCACTAATAGTTCTGAATATGACAGTTGAATAATATAGCAGTCAGTGTGTTACTTGCAGGCTGTATGGTGTATGATTCTTGAAGGTCAACTAGTAACACTATTCCATTGTTTGGGTGTATGGATAGTACATCTGCGGATATCACGCTATCATTTGTAATGTACAACACATCACTGGACAACAAACATGCGTTCAGATATTTGACTGGTAGAGCAAATTCTTAGCAAAACAGAGTAGCCCTTTCACTGCATCCTTACTGTAGGCTGTTTGACACATGCTGAGGTCCCAGAAAAATTTCCTGTACATTGTGATATTATATAATTAAACATAACATAAAATATAACCAGAGTATGGAATGTGCTTCAGAAGAGTGTGCTCCCTGCTTTTGCCATATGACACAGCTTACCTAGACCTTGCAAAGGCCTTCGACACCATTTCCCACTCAGGTATTATAGACAAGCTCACCAGCCTGAACATAAACCCCTACGTCACGAGATGCGTTGCCAACTGGCTCACGGTCAGAACCCACATGGTAAGAGTTGCGGGAGCTAGGTCTGACTCTAAATCGGTTACAAGTGGTGTTCCCCAGGGCTCAGTCCTAGGACCCCTCCTGTTTGGCATATACTTCTCAGAGGTACAGTCAAGGACAGGGGGATTATGGCTGACCAAGTTCACAGACGACAGCAAACTAGGGGCTATAATTGACTCTCCGGCTGACACAGACATCCTCCAAAAGGGTCTCACTGAGACAGATACCCGGTGTCAAAACCATGGCCTCAAGCTAAATGCCAAAAAGTGCATAGTCATCCCCTTTGGAAAAAACAAAGTACCCACAAACTACCACATAGGTGGTAGCTCCCTAAATACGGAAGACATAATAAGGGATCTGGGGACCCAAGTAGATAGTAACCTCTCCTTTGATAATCACATTGCCAAAGTGGTTAGAAAATCCTTCTATGTGCCCACCTAATCACAAAATGGGTTTGCATCCAGATCGAAAGAGGTCATTGGGCCCCTCTATGCATCACTCATCAGACCCATCATAGAGTACAATGCCCCATTTGGGTTGTACCTTGCAAGACACCTGCAACAACTAGAAAGACCACAGAAGTACCTCACCAAGAGGATCATTGGCCTCAAGCAGATGCCCTATGCAGCTCGACTAAAGAAACTCCAGTTGTATTCGGTTGCATACCACCTACTCAAAGGTGATCTCTGCCTGACATACAAGGCCATGTCCAACCCAGAATTGATGGACATGCTCCACCTAAAGAAAACCATATCCTCTCGAGCCACACGCTCCAGGGATCTAAACCTCACTACAACAATAAATAGGATGTGCTGGAGGGATAGATTCCTGTCCCAGAGACTTCCCATGCTCTGGAACAAGATTTCAATCTACATTAGGCAGAGCTCCTCGCTAACCCTCTTCAAGAGAAACCTTGATGAGTGGAATGGAAACCGAAAGTTTACCCTAGGGATCACTTCAATGGCTCTGCTGGACAGAGGCACAGGGAACTAATCTAAGGGGGTGGCGAAAGCCAACACATTCTGGCTTGGTTTATAAATGCCTTCGGGCAGATAGCCTAGTACCTACCTATGAACCTGTACTTTTGGTGCTCTGCCATTTAGTGCTGGCCATACACAGGCAATCATGTAGTTATTTTTTGCTAGATACATTTGTGCTAATGCACCCCATGACAAACAGCAATAAAGCCCTTATTGTACCATAGATGACCAATCTTCGATTAGCAGCACAGGCATTTAAGGTACTAGTTGAGGGAGCATGGGGGTGAACAGCTGATACTGGTAGAAGAGAGGTTCTTTTATTTTTATTAACCAAAATGCTTTTATTGCTTCTGTTCACCTGTCATGCAAGTCAGCATTAAGCACTGAGAAAAATATTTTATTTCTAGCATAACACGGGTAATGCCCAATTTTCGTACATCTTTTGGTACATCCTTAATATTAGATACTTAATATTTTGAATTATTTTCTGGTTAGTTTATTAATAATTCTGATTGTGGTTACATATATAATTCTGTTTTCATCTTGCAATAGAGGAAGGATTTAAATTCAGAAAGTAACAACATTATTGCTTTTTTAAAGTATGCTCATTTCTGAGAAAAAAAGTGAAAAGTGTTCTAAGATTGTATTCTTAAATTAAAGCAACAATTTAAAACACATCAGTATTTATGTTTAAAGGGTTACTGCTATTACTACTCCTCAACATCAGTTGATTTTTGTATAACATTTAATAAAACCAGCTTTAAATTTAAGCTGAATAACTGCCACTAAAATGAGAACAATCCATAAGCATTCATTAGTAATAATATCGTTAAAGCTATTCCACTTTCTACTTTTTGGTATATGGCATTAATTCAGTTTATAAACCAAAGTTATCAGAAATGTCAATTTACTTTCCTCAAGCATATGCCGTACCATCCAATAAACAATGCACATAATGTTTATAGCCTCTCCCATGTCAATATGGCTTCTGAATTAAGATCTTATATGATGCAATGCCTTACCTTTGTTGAAACTTAAGTTGAACAAGTTCAGGGACAACCCTAACCACTGCAGCTGTTTACAAAGTACTGAATACCATTAGGTTAATCTGGTATTGTCCCTACCAAGGTAAAAGTAAATAAACCTGTGTCTGTAAGGCAGACATGATCAACCAAAGTCTAACACAAATATAAAACAGAAACTACACATTAACTCCTCTATTAGAGACAATTTTCAAGAAGACTTCCCCCCAGTTGTTGACCATTTTTGTGTATTTTTAATTTCAGTATGTATAAATGGTCACAGCTCTGGAAGAGTTTGAGATATTTTCATGAAATATTCATAGAATAATTCTGAGAAAATTACCTATAGATCCACTGCTTAAGTATGTTCTCTGAGTTAAATGGAATGAAATTAAATTTCACTACCACTGTTTATTGCATATTTAAAAAGCACAAAAATATTATTTTGTGAACAAGTGCACAGAACACAATTCAGAAAGAGTCAGACTCCTGTAGGGAAGAATTTTGTCCAAAAAGAACTGTTTACATGATGCAAGAATTTGTGAGTCAGAGACTCCTAGACACCATTATAAAAGACCATATTACTGTCTGCCTAGGTTACATATATTTGAATCACCCTTAACTACTGCAAGTGTAAATCAACAATTTCCTGCAGTAGTCAACAGTAAAACTTCATGTATCACTTGGAATAGGCCTCCTCCCATTCACTCTCTCATACACACACATACACATACACAAATATGCCTCAGAAAATATCCAATGTATCTGATTATTCTTTAACCTTGACCTCATAAATCATGAATCATTACAGTAAGTCAATTATGCCATATATTAGAGTTTTATTCTCCTTAGTGTTTGTAAAGTACATCTATGATGCTTGGTGGCTCGTGTTTCCAGTGACCCATTTGAAGGAAATTAGGCCACAGTAATGTAATTCATCTTAATGATCTGAAATGATTTGTTCCTTATGTTAAAGATCATTTAACAGTCCCCAGAGTAAATTTAATACCCTTGCCTTTGCATGCAGCCTACTTATTCACACAAAGTTAGCTTCTTACTGCCTCTGTGTACCTCTGCTGTTTGACTTTGATCGTAGTGAGAGAAACAATGGGCTAACTAAGTTGTTTCAGCTTAAGGCTCTGAGGCACATATACTGTCCTTTCTGTCAAGCCATATAAGTAATTGGTTAGCAGTGATCATGTAGATGCTCTTAGATTCACAGACATCCTGAATTTTCATCCTCAGAAATAGGTACGTTCTGAGCATATTAAATTTGATGCTTAACTGTCATTAATGTGGAAGAAATAATGGCCACAGTACTGTATCTAAAAGTGCTTCTTTAACATACATGCACGGCTCCTCTTTAGCAAACCACAATGATGGCCACTTGATATTTATCAAACATTATCTTTTTGTTTACATGCCCATTTTGGTTCCCCCTCATACCCCAACACAACCTGGCTCCACCCTCCTGATATTTGATAGCAATTAAATTGAAATAAATTATAATGACAGTGATCTAGTTTGACTTCTTGTTCACATAAACATGCTCTGTCCCATCTTTGCGAGGCATATCTATGAAAATCTAACAGTGATCAACTCATGTCCCCTAACTTTCCCACACTGTCTGCCTCTCACCTCAAACATATCAAGCAGTTCTGACTGTTTGCCTCTTGTATGAAAGACTTCTCAGGAGTCTTTCCAGAAGTTGCTTGTTTTTGTCTCACCACTCCTGATCACTGTAATATATAACTTCTTGTAACATTTATTATGAGCACTGTTCACAAATTTATTTTTTTCAAGACAGTATTTATTTTTTCATGATACATTCAAGATAAAATTGTCAGTGAAAATCAGATAATTTGCAATATAAACTGATCTCTTGCCAAATGCCACAGGATATATTAATGTCAATCTGCATAACAGTAGGCCACAAAATGGTTAGCTTTGGCCTGTTAATTTGTGGGATAGACAAAATAATGAAGCAGCATGGTAATACATCACATGGCATCTCATATTAAGAAGGCATGTTCATTTCATTTTTAAAATACCTTATGGCAATTATTTTATTAGCAGATTAACTTTATTAACAAAATCAATTCTCACAATGTGCTTTGAAGGTTGAAACTTTTTTTTTTTGATTTACGCATTTTACCATTTATTCTTTTAAAAGAAAAAAAAATGAAAAGTCATGATATTTTGCCACCCACACTTCTGTCCTTATTTGTGGGGGCTACAATACCTCATAATGCATAGAGAAACAAGTTAAATGGGAAATCCATGTCTTTAAACATATGGAATTTTATTTTGTATACTCTACCAGTACCAGAACTCAGCTGGAAATGTTGCATTCCTATATTGCTAAGAGGCATTTATAATTTAATATTATACTACTCTACAATAAAATGTTTATGCAACACTAAATGATGAGCTACTTACTGCAAGTCCTAACAGTGAATACCCATATACAGGATTCTGCTACAGAATTTAGATAACATGTAAGTAAATTTACTACATCAATTTTTTGATAGGCTAGAAAATAAATTAGAAAAACATTAAGGTAACACCTTCCCAGCTCTATCACCATGCAACATGTTAACACTATTTCTAATGTAAGCATTCCATATGTATACAAGTGTATATCAACAATTCACAATCAGCTTTAAGTCAGCACGTACAAGTTTTGAAGCTGTGACATTTTCTACTTTTTTAAATATTACTAAGCCTTCATAGTAGCCAGTTCTATGTAAAATACCATTTACTAAAATGTCAATCTGACATGTAGTTAGTGCTACACTAGAAATCCTCTAGGCTAAAGGTTTACATGTATATGGTATTGCCTGATCTGCATTGCCAAATACCCTTATTCCATAGCTTTTGTTGGTTTAATTTATATCTTAGAGGACTGCATTAAAATATCACACCCCAGCCTAGAGCACGTTGTAACTACTGCTCCTGCAGTATATAGGGTACCACTAAGTATATCCTGTTGGCTTAAGGTTGGTTTTATTATGCCTTAAAAGGTGGCAAATAAGAATTCTACCTGAAACAGAAGTTCCTTGTGATGACAATCAAAGAAAAAAAAGACTTCTGTTCCCACATAATAGATGAAAGTAATGTCCATGCCTAAGACCACTCCTTCCCCTCAAAGTGGTAACTGATGCTTACCATCGCACCTTACCCAGTTGGTGATCTAGATAAATCACCTCTCAACTAACAAAAAATCAGTTCATCATTCTATGCTGGACAATCGTGCTTCACTTTTTAACTCTGTCATTATTCAGTATCCCATGCATACCATCACAAAATATGTCAGGAACTAAAACCATCCCTATCCTTCTACCACTCTTCTGCTATACCTCAACTGTATGTCCATTGATAATGAGTCATCAGCATTACATTTACTTTCAGCTGTTAGTGTCCATGGTCAACCCCAGCTATCTATCTTGTGTTCATCTAGTTCCTCCCCTTACTCTCTCATTCATCACAACAGAGATTTGAGATTCCTGCAGTTAATGCAGTCATCTGATTGTACAATTTCCAATATTTATCAACATTTTCAATGTATGGTGCTTGATCTCAAACTCCCACTACTACAGTATTGCTAGCAGTTAGCTTCTAGCACCTCTAGCAGTATGTCACTAATCAAATTGCACAACAAATTTCTATAACTTTCTGGTGGCAGCTTGCTTTCTTTTCATCTTTACAGTCAGTGTTCTGTTCTCCTTACCACCTACACAACTTATCCTGCATGTCAGTTAGTGTATCTGCCACAGATTTTCCGACTCATACTCACTTAATTATTTCCCTTACCTTGATATGTCATACATAAAGTATAATGCCCAGATCCAGTCTGTAAATGGTACAGCTTAGACATTAAAGTTTTTAGTACGTGAGTTATCTAGTTTGGCATAAGACACACCTCCCTCCATATTGCTACAGCTTGTCAGACCCCTCCTACCCACTCAAAAGCCCACCCCAACTTGCCATTTGATGACATGCCATTATAATAAAGGTTTTATCACAGTTTTGACTATGTAGCATTCATAGTGTCATATGTCTTCATCATAACTTTTCCACTTACTTTAGATTTCCTACATAGAAAACACATGCTTATAATATATCCTTTTAATAATACTATATCAAGTAAAGACAGAGTGGCATTTATTCTCAATTCAGAAATGAATGCATATATTTTCTTCAGATCTGTACTTCAGCCACAGGCATGGCTCCTCAGCTGAACTATGATATTAACTTTTTTTTGTATTAGTTTTTTTTTTTTTACCTTAGAGTTACATCTTGAGGTTCATGAGATGACACACAGTCTAAACCTGTATTAGATTTCTTCATGTCATTTAAGACTATTTGTTCCACAAGAAAAACTTATACCTACTTCCTTATTTTTTCAGAAGTACATGTTTAATCCCATCCAACATTTTCTTATTTAAAGACTGCATAAAAAATTAATTCAAGTGTTGATTTTGACATTTTGCTTCCACTTCCTTTGTTTCTCCCCTCACAAGAAAACAAACTGCTACTTTCAGATTTACCTTCTCTTCTTTGCCAGTAATATTCATGACAGTTGATTTATCTTAATTCTTTCCTAGGTAAGCTATGTGCTGCTCTCCTAGCCTTTGTTCATCCCCTCACATAAAACAAACTATTACATTTCTGATTTGTCTTCCCTTCATTGCTAATATTCAGGACAGCTGATTTATCTTATGTTCTTCCTAGATAAGCTATGTGCTGCTCACCTATTTTGTCTTAAAGCTACACTTAACTCTCACCCATGTTTGACAATTCTTCAGTGGTTCCCTAATCTTAAGCTTTCCATGACTGCTTTGCTTTCTATCTAGTATGTTTCACATGACATACCTCTCAACTGTCCAGATTTTTGCCTCATATTTTGATCTGTTCCTCATAAGATGTTGTGGTTTTCTGGAAAATCATTACGCGTTGAAGTCATTAAGCAATGACAGACATTTGAGTTTCCTCTAGAGAATGCTTGTAAATGCAAAACCTATTATTCTAGCAACTTTCTAAGTTTATAAAAACAATATTTAAAATAAGTCCCTAACTTTGCTCCTTTGATCCCTCATTATATTTGCCAGATTTTTTGTGCCAAGATGTTTTCAAGGTATGATGTGTACACACTTGAGACCCATGTGTACTTTCTTTACATTTTATTTTACTATAAGTCTAATGTACTGATTTATTCACTTCCCTCTGTTGCTTACAAAAGCATGTACATACCATCTTTTCAAATCATCTTCTTTTTTTTACAAAGCTATACATAATAAACTTAGAAAGTAATGGTTAACAAAGAACAGCATATACAAGAATAACAAAATTAGTATGCAGTTCAAGGGAGTTGAAAGGTGAACCAGGACTCACAGCGTAGGAAGGCTCAGCAGTTATCTTCTAAATGTAAACTCCATAGCCAGCAATTAATCTGCTTTTTAGCCTAAATGTAAAAAGCTAAATATTTGCTGAAATCTATAAGTGATAAGTTATGAATTATGTCAGACTCCAAAGTGAGTTTTACTGTAATTGTTCAGTATTGTTTCTGTTGACATACCATAATCACTATTTAAGTTAGAAACAAAAGCTTCAATGATCTGATGCTCTTACAAAAATGTATCTGAAAAATAAAATATGCACCTATTATGTTGCAACAGTTTCCATTTTTATTTAACCTTGATCAGAAAATACTAATGTATACAAAATGGCAAAATTAAATAAACAAAATAGAGAAAGAAAATTTCTTAGAATTCAGGTCCTATATTAATGCTTCGACACATTTTCTTTCTTTTACGCATACTGTGAGTGATGAAGTTCTTAATTATCTAGATGTACCACTGGTTAAGGATCTTACAAGGGGTATTTTTCAATCTAAGATTTATAGGAAGGCAACTTTTTCCAACTCTTATTTGCACTTTGAGAGTGGTCATCCCTTTTTCCAAAAGAAAGGAATAGTGAAAGGACAATTCATCCGGGCGTCGAGAATGTCGAGCACGGATGAATTGTTTTTGAAAGAGGTGGACTTTTTGAAAGAACTCTTGGCAGAAAGGGGGTACCCTATAAAGCTGGTGAACAATCTACAAAAAGAAGTGATGGCTAACAGAGGGTTAATGTATTTCCCTCTAGTGGGCACGGGTTTGTTACTCAATGTGCAGGGTAGGCAGGAAAAACAATTTGATGGGCACAGTAGCTTTGTCTACACCTATACTAGGGACGCTGAGCAGTTGGAACAAATTGTTTTGAAATACTGGCCTGTTTTGACCCTTCAGGAGAATTTTCATGACATTATTCCAGAGAAACCAAGTTTTGTAAAAAAGAGGGACATGAATTTGAAGGGTCTTTTTGAAAGTAAAAATCATCTTTCAACTAATTTTGCTGTTGTTTCGAAAATAGGCACACATAAATGTGGTGCCTGTAGACAGTGTTCTCTGATTATTAATGACAGTAGTGTATATATACCTTCAAGGAATTTTAAGGTCCATACAACTGGATATTATAATTGTGCAACCAAGGGTGTGGTTTACATGGGGATCTGTGTTCTATGTTGGAGTTTTTATATAGGGAAGACAGAAAGGCCTTTAAGGTGAAGAATTTATGAACATGTAAATGACATCTCTAAAAAGAAAGACACAAACGCCTTTTATAAGCACTATATACAGTGCCCTGATATGAAACTTAAATTTATGGTACTGGAGCAGGTTGCACAGGACCCTAGGGGAGGAGACTGGGAAACATTCCTGGAATATAGAGAACTTATATGGCAATTAAAATTAGATGCAGCTAGGTCCCCAAGTTTAAATGACAGTATTAGTATTTCAAGTGTGCTCAAACGACGTAAAGTGAAACTGTAGTGTTATATATGGTTATATATATATATATATATATATATATATATATATATATATATATATATATATATTACATATATTTTTTAGAATTTTATAGATAGAACATTAATATAATATGGTTGAAAGAATGTTTTTTAATAGTGAACAATGTGTCTGGAAGTATTTTGGTATTAATGTATTGTTTTTTTGTAAGTATATGGCCTGTTAAACATTTTGCAATGCAGAAATGTGGGTGAGGTTTTTAACATTTGTTTTTTAAAGGAATTCAATTGAAGTAATTCTGACTGATTAATTAACTTAAATTGAAGCAATTAAAAAAACACCATGTGATCAATGGTTATTGTATTTAAGGGCATTACTTTTTTATGTTTGTATCTTGATAAAGCCTGGTAGGAACCAGGCAAAAGCGCATGAGATATTCAATGTTTTTTGGATTTTAAAGGTTATTAAAAGACTTCAAACTACAGTTTGCTGCAGCCTGTCGTTTCTCTGCTGTGGACTTTGCTGTTAAAATAGAGAAAAGTATTTCTGGTATTAAAAAAAATAAAAAAAAAGAAAGAGAAGAAGTGTGACAGCCAAAGCAAGGTCAGAGTACTGCTATGATACTCCTGGTGGCAACATTCTTATTTTCATAGTGCCAATGGCTAATGCTTCAATTACTGTGCAAAACACTTGTATGCAACTTATTGACCTAAAGGTTCCAATAAAAATGTTGACTATACAATGATCTGAAGCTAAAGTAACCTCAATATAAGCTCAATGACAAGAAAAATAAATAAGACTGTGAAAGAAAGGGACATTCTGTAGGAAACTTCTGGCTAGAAACTTGATACAGTCTAAAGTTTTAAAATCTTATGTACTTAATGGAATTAGGGCGGTAGTAGCTATATGCTAAGCAAAACAAACATTTAGCCTGTTAATGTATGACAATGAAATTCAGCACTAACTCTCAGAGAATAAGGAAGAAATCTGCACATAACTATACTGTATACAGTATATATCAGCCTTACTAAGCAGTTTTCTGTTCTGTTTATATTAGTGAGATGCACCTATAGAGATTCTGCATATCAGTGCAAAAAATGTTTCTGAAAAATCAATAGGCACTAAAGGAAAGGTATTCTGAACTACTTAGGAATGGGATGACACATATTACTAAATAAAGTGAACTAGTATGATAGGCCAGTTGTGTTCCCTTTAATGTCACTTCTTACCACATTAGGATTCAGTTGAAGATATGGTCATACTTTTTTTCTTTATTGGCAAATATCTTCTGCTTGAAAGTTGCCATTGGTAATGAAGAGCAACTAAGGATAACTACAAATAATATATGATGAATAGGATCCATAAACTATTTTCAATTTAATCTACTCAGTTTTTAACCATGTAAGTAACCTTGTCATTTCAAAACCTTTTCAACTAGAATCCCAGCCATACCTGACAGGGTAAATTCTCTGAAGACTTTAGACTAGCAGATCAAACAGCATGTTTATGGGAACTAGGATGATACTATACCATGATCTGAAAACTCACACATTCATGGGGAGAACATGAAACTCTACACAGGGAGTGACCAGAGACTAAGCCTCAGACCCTGGAGCTGTGTGGCAGAGATCATAACTACAGATGCACTGCGCTGCCCCAATATATTCACTGGTGCAATAGTGAAAAAGAACTTAATGCCTTATTGTTCAATATTGTATTTTACTATTAATTTCTCCAAATCTTTTGGGTTTCTAATACCATGATAGGAATGGACCCCATTCCTAAGTCAAAGTATAAGTAACATTTATGAAATTAATATTGTTTCTATCTTTGATGTCTGCCAAAAGTGCTCTTCACAGCACCTGCAGTGTGCCCAGTAATGACAACTCCTGCAATTTGTATGGAGTTACATGTATCAGTAACATATCTAAATATGATTGTAGGTTCTCTTTTATAAGATCCATTGCTCCCACTATTATTGGAACTCTCTGGGTATCTTTCTTCTACACTGCTTTCATTTCTGCCTGCAAATCCTAACACTTTATGAATTTATGTGTCTCTGCATGCAGGACAATGTAGTCACTGGGAATAGCGATTTTAATGATCAGTGTTACTTTTGTCTTCTTTGCATGGACCACTATATCTGGTTTTCTTGCATCTATTTTTTGAACCATTGGTAATGTGTGATCCCATGTGATGTCGACTTTATTTTCTCTGATGCTTTGTGGCTCATGTTTCCAGTGTTTTTCAGCTACCTCACTATTATAATGTTTGCACAATCCCCAGTGCAACAGTCTTGCCACTTTATGCCTTTCAGTATACAGTCCTTCTGCCATCAGTATGTCACAACCAGCAACAAGGTGCGCAACTGTTTCCAATTCTGTTTTACAAAACCTACATTTGTCTGTTTCTTCCACATGTTCAATGGATGTTGTAAACCAACATGTATGTAGTCCACTATCTTGGGCCACCAATATTAACCTTTGTCTCTTGGTTTGAATTCACCTCTCCTTTACCATTCCTGCATTCGATCTTGATCAACAGGAGGCTGTTCCAGGAGTTTTCTATACTTGCGACTATATTTATGCATTTTCCAAATTTCTTCCCTTCTCATCTGGTCCTTTATCCTATATTCTTTTTTTTTTGGCACATTCAGTTGCTGCCTGATTTTTATCTACATCTGGCTTGATTTCCATTCCCACTTGACCCCAATATGTTTCTGCTAGACTAAGAAGGGAAGTCATCTTAGATTTATTCTCCTCATGTTTCAAAACTTTCACTATGTTTGGGTCTTGTGAGGTCAGCAGATATGTATGTAGTCCCATGACTGCAGATCTATACATGTAATCAATTTCAAGGAGGCCCATACCTCTTTTGGAATGGGGAATATATAATCTTGGTATGCACGGATTTTTATAAATAATTTGATGAGCATGAAGCAGCCTTCTTGTTTTCCTGTCTAATCTATCCAACACCTTTTGGGGCCAGTCAATCACTCCAAAACTGTAAGTTAGGACAAGAAAAGCAAATTAGTTTATAGCTTGAACTTTGTTCCTAGATATCAATGGTGTTTTCATGATTAATTTACGTCTTCTAAAATATTCCTTACTGAGTTTTATTTGCATTTTTTCATGTTTTATTGTTGAGTCTTCATCAATTCCCAAATATTTATACACTCCCTCTTGCTCAAGTTCATTTATATCACATTCTTGTTTCAAATTGATGTTTTCTTGGTGCTGCAGCTTTCCTGCTTTAAAGGTTGCTTTTGCACATTTATCAAGACTAAATGACATTCTTACATCATCTGAAAAAGTTCTGACTACTTGCAGTTGTACTACAGTATGAAGTAGCTAGTGGGAGGGAAGCTTTCAGTTGATAAAAGCTCTGTGTTATGGACTACTGAACATCAGTAATGCCTTAAACTAAATACTGAAACACAGCATAATGAGTATTTAGTTAGACTATACTTGGTCCTACACTAGAGACAAAAAGGAAAAAAATAAAGGATAGCACTCAATGTAACTCGCGTAATTAAGCACTGACTAACACTGGTACTATCCACTCAAAATTTCTGCCATAGCCAGTGTCCATAAGGAAACTTGTATCAAGATAACAAAAAAAAAAGGTAATGTATGGACTTCACCCCCACATCTTTCTTTATTATACACTATAAACTTCACATTGTTGCATTTTTGAAGGAATGACATTTTCTACTACAGTAGAATCTACAGTTGGCAATGTCAAAAAAATGAATGCTTGCAAAAAAAAAAAAAAAAACAGGTTTAGATGGTAGAAGACAGGTACACTTTTGGGCCCTTGTTCTGTCTTTTCCCTGCCTGCAGCATCAAGTAAATATTCTGCTGTTTATGCTCTATGTATAAGAAACCTATATACCACACAGATATGATATGACCATCTGTTGGAATGGAACTAATATATAAGACAGATGCACAAGTAGTTGAATCATTTGGATGCGCCACATTGAGACATTAAATTGTTGAGAGTTTCTGGAGATCACTAAAAGCTATGTCACACGGATGCAAGTAATACAATCTTCTATGTGGGCTGAGTTCATTTAGGATTTTTAGGAATATACTATTGAAGTAAGATAGAGTCATTCAGTGGTTGGTGCTTTAGGTTAGTCCAGTTATACTGTTTTAGCTAATAGATGAATATTTCTTTGTTGAAGTTTTTGAGAGGTTATGAATCACATTGAAGTGTTTTTGTTTCTGGATTTGTCTTTTGTTTTCTTTTGGCAAATATAGGGAGATGGTAGTCTGAGAGGGTCCCATAGTTAGAAATTTTATCTGGCACAGAAGTATGTATCCAGTCTATTGCACTACCTTTGTTTTTATTGTTGAAAAGAGTGGGTGTGTTGATCAGCTATGTTAGCCCAAACACCTTTATGGCACAGCTGGGATTGTTAGTGGAGAGAGAGAGAACTGACGATCATTATTAAAGTCACCTAATAATAGTTTTTTATGAAGAATTGTGGATGATAACCAGTAGAAGAGATCTTCTGTGTTATAACTGTTTCCAGGTGTGATATAAGCTCCTATTGTAAGGACTTATGTTTGTTTGGTTTGAGAGTAGATATGGGGATTTCAGTTTTGTTGAATTGGGAAGGGGGTATTTAAAGGTGATAGGGCAAGATGTATAGTGTTTTTATAGGGTTTACTATCAAAATGTTAACATTCATATGGTCGACGTTCATTTGGTTGAAATCATTACATTGAATGGTAAAAATATTAAAATTAAAATGTCAAAGTTTAAATGGCCAACAAACACCTGCAAACTAACACTAGTGTTTTTGGAGTGGGGGCTGCGCCACCCTGCACCCCCCACACCCCCTGCTACTTATATATTACAACTCCGAGATTGCACAACAGTGCTGACAAGGGTAAATCCTTGCCTGTTGTCAACATAATGTCGACAGAAATTTGAATGCACTGCCTGCCGACTAAATGAACTACTTAATATTCATGCTTCAACCGTATGTGTCGATCATATGACTGTTAGACTATATGAATGCTGACATTTTGATAGTAAACCGTTTTTACAGAGTGCTGAAACTCCAAAAGCTGTCCTATGTTTTCTAGCTGCACTGAGTATGTTATAATCAAGTAGCAGTACCTTATCTTTTGTTTCATTTTTTAGCCATGTCTTTGTTATTACTACAACGTCAAATGAATGCAAGGCAAGCCATATGAGGAGTTATGGTAGATTGTTACAGATATTTCTAATGTTAATATATATGATAAGCAGAGAAGAGGAGCTTGTGGAGAATGAATGGGAGAAATGGGATCAATATAGGCAGTAGGGGCAGATGAGTGAAGGGTAGAGTGTGGGCCAGGGTTAGTATATATATCACCCCTGTGTTTTAAGTTTTGGAAGATCTAGTGATAGAATGTTTGCCATTTTAATAAGTTTTTTGGTTGTAGGTAACGTTTGTTCGTTATGGGGTGGTGAAGGTTTATATTATACTTAAGGAAGTCTACAGTTTTGAGAGGGGAATGAGGTGGGAGCTATAAATGGTGTGGTCAGGTAGGAGTTAACTGGTTTTGTTAGTGAAGGATAGGAAGAAATAATTGAGAAGTATGCTAGAGTGCATGAGCGATAGGAAGTTAGATGCATGGGGATTAGGAGGAAGGAGAGAATGGGTACTAGTGAACATACCGTGATTAGAGATTGAGTGGATGGGTTGACCGAGTAGGTTAATATATGGAATGAAATTAAGCAGGTCTGTGTTAATGTTTGGAGAATGTTCTGGTGATATAAACTTAAAGATATATTATGCAAACTATGTAGAGGCCCCTAATATGTCTGTTGTATGAATTTAAAGTAGAGTGAACCCAATGTGGCTGAGCTGGGGAATACTATAGTAATGGGTAGCAGGTGGTGTTTAGTGGTGTAAGGATGTGCACTGATTAATTCATTACAGACTGAAAGTTTGGAAAGGATGCAGAGATTTTATACTTGACAGATAAAAGGTTTTAGGGGAAGTCATAGGAAGATAGCCTTATGGAGATTTCTTTATTCTCAATAGTATATAGATTATTTAGGAGTGATTTAATCTTTATGTATATGTGTTTTAAATCTGAAACCTTAGGAGTAAGTGTGGGTATAATAAAAACTATCACCAGAAAAAGCTAGAAAAAAATTATTTGTTGGTAGTAACTAAATATAAAAATTGAGTTGTGAGCAATTCTTTTCATTTTAGGCTGCTTGTTGGTGGAATTCTTTGCCTCTTAGAATTATCAAAATAGATAAAAACTGTTTATTTAAAAAGGCATTAGATGAGTATTTGGGCAACAGAGTTTATGATACTAGACAGACAGGAGGCAGTCTTCGTGAAGGTTCAATGTCTGAAGTATAGAACACTGAACATTGATTGAGCTTGTAAGTTCTGAGTAGAGTGCAACATTTAGCAAACTATCTTAACTAAGGGTGGATGTTTGAGTGTGATATGTGACTTTAAGAGGGTGGTCAGATAATGACATTTGAGGTTGTGGTACAGAAAGGTTAAATCTGAGGCTCTGGGGTGGCTGGGGAATTGGGGTAAGAAGGGAGCAAAACGAGCCACACCCCCACACTTCCATGAGACAGTCTGCAGTTGTTCAGTAGACCTGTGAGGTTTACCCTGCCTAAGAAAGATTGACAGGTATGAGTACAAAATTATTTATTTATTTGCAAGGGCAATTTAAATTAAATAGTTATCACAGGGCAGTTAATAAGTACATCCAAATATTTTCACTTAAAATAAAAATTCATATGGGACTGTAAGTACTGCAGGAGGACATTGGCTACTTCTGTCAGATAGAAACACAAGTATAAGAACCTCAAAGAAGCATGGAGTTTTGAACAAAACTGGGAAGTTATTAGCTTATTGTCCCAGCAACAGCCATAACAACTACAGAACCAAAATATTAGACTGCAGCTATGGCATTACTGAGCAGTTCCTTTTATGAATGCAAAAATTAAGAACACACAAACAAAAAAAATGAATAGGTAAATCATTCCATATGTCATGTCTTATTTCAGTTGACAGATATTCTGTAAGGCTTTGTAACATCACTTGGCTGGGAGGAGAAATGGTAACAGAGATGCATAGGTGTAGCCTGTTTGATACTTTCTTACAGAGCCTAAAATTAAGAAACAGATGGAGACACCTTATCAGACAAGGTAGAAAAAGTGGGAACATGCTGATGAGATGAAGAAAAGTGTTTGAAATAAAAAAGAACAAAGATAACAGTAGAAACAGCACTGCACCAAACAATGCCAATACAAAACAATACAAGCATCACTACAGCAACAAATATCTTTAGCTAATCAGTACTACAATCTAGCAAATTGATGGGCTGACTTATTTTTCAAGTAATTGACTTTTGCACTACAATATTGATCATACAATATACAGTAATAACTGGCTTTAAAACAGGTTTAATCTCTACTTCGTTTTCCAGAAACACTAGTAACACACCTCAACTGAAGGAGTTGTCTATGTAATTAACACTGTGAAGAAATTAAACACTGTCATCTGTGCTAGCATGCCTGGCTTAATTTTGCATATAATTTCAGATTGTCCTGTGTATTGTATGCCAGCATGACTTGCTATGATACTGTAAATAAGTTCATGCATGTTGGTTTATGATCTGTTTGAACAGAATGTTTTAAAGACATGAACAATGTCCTTTTATATTTCTAACTGCATGTGTTTATGAAGAGAGATTCTAAAGGCAAACTATCATATTCAGCTAATCAGCAGACGATGTCATTGGAATGTTGACCAGTTGCTGTGTGTTACTGTTAGAAGCTGAAAGACAGAAAGAACTTTTAGAAATCAGCTGTTGGTTGAATTTAAAAATATGAAAGGAAAATTAGAACTGAACAGTTGACAGCTAGGCTAGTCTATAAAAGTGCCTGCTAAAGTCAGTTGTCAGTTACAGTGGATCATAGATACACTGTACAGTGGATACCCAAAAAGGAATCATCAAGAACTGTAAGCCTGTCTTTGCTCTGTTGTAGTAATTTAGTTTAGATCATGGACAGTGTGCTTTAGTTAGGAAATTATAACTAGTCAGCTAGACCAGTTTTCTAAATGCTGGAACTCTGTCCTACAGTACTGATTTCATTTTCCTGGTGATCGAGTTCTGTTTGTTTATTGGGAATTACTGTTCTATATTTTTAATCATTTTGCTCAATATTAAATATTTTTTATTAACTTACATTGTGGCTGGACAGTCAGTGTTTTTTTCTTTAGTGATTTGAGAGTGATTATACTTGGTCTGATAACTTCCCGGGCCACTCTAGAAGCCTGGCTGGTTAGGTCATTTGCTACTATTTGTTTTAATACTTAATTTTCATAATTAGACACCCCTTTAGAAGGGCAGGAAGACACACTGATTTGTGGCAGCATTACCATATTATTTTGGGGAAGGGACACAGCTGAAAATCTGTGCCAGGCTTTCCAGAAGTGTTTGGATGGGTGAGATTTAATTTAAGTGTGAGTGTACCAGAGGTCTTAAACTGGGACAAGTTGCTCTGACGTGTGTAGTAAGGAGTTTCATTGGGGTGGAGAGAAGTATACAGTCCAGTCCCAGATTATAGAGCATGTTTCTGTTGTGCTCTTAGGTGAAAATTATGAAATATTACTCCTGTTTAAGTGACAGTCTCATACTGGAGTCAGTAGTGAGGACTGAAGCTCCTTATTTACTGACACAGGATAGTAAGGGATGTCACATTAATTTGTGGCAGTTCAGTGGGATATTAACCTAACATGACATTAACTGGTGCCAGAGGTGTTGGATTTTTAAATGGACTTCAGTAGCCTGTGGGTAGTTGTCCTTAAGGTGCACACGCTTGTCAACCACAAAGTAAACAAAGAATCTCAGTTCACCACAGTTTTATTTATTTTTAGTTAGTTAGGAATAGCAGGCAAAGATGTCAGCTGAAAACTATAGCAAGCTGACAAACAACCAGCTGGCAAAGGAGTGAGAAGCCATAGGACTGGTGCATGCCAACCTGACTAAGGAAGCTATGATTTTAGCCTTAGTTTCAGCTTCAGCTCAGACCAGCTGTTCGGAAGATATCCAATTTGGTATTGGGGATGTTCAGCCTGCCAAGACAGAATAGTCCACGTTTTCTTCAGTGGACCTGTGGACCTGTCTGAAGTTAGAAAGACTGCACCTGGAATCCCAACAATAGGAAGCTGAGGAAAGGGTGAAGCAGCATTAATATGAACTGGAGGCCAAATATTTAGAAGCCGAGGAAAATGAGAGACAGCAACAGCATGACGTTGAGATTCTTACCCTTCAAGAGGGTCATGGAGGTAATGTGGAAGGGAATAGCTGGACCCCAGATGCTGTAAAGGTCAGTAAGCTTTTTCCTTAAAGGGATGGGGATGACTTTGATAGTTTTATTCATAGATTTGAGAGGATATGTACAGTGTGATATTGACTGTGAGCTCTGGGTTCGGCTCCTGACTCCCTTACTCTATGGTAAAGCTGTTTAGGCTGTGTCACAATTGTCTGATGCAGACTGTTTGAATTATGTTAAAGTTAAGAACTGTCTTCTACATTGTTTTAAACTAACACCTGAAGCTTATAGGAAAAAGTTTCATGAACATAGACACAAGGCAGATAAAAGTATACATTAATATATTGCTGATTTAAGTACTTACTTTCATAGATGAGTGAGTGGTATCAGGTCACCACTTTTGAGGGACTGGCAGAACTTTCAGTGAGGGAACAAGCTCACAGTAGTTTTCCTGATGACATGAGAATCTGGTTAGCAGACAGGGAGTGTAACTCTGCGGAGGAGTTGGGGAGAAATTGGGATCTCTGCTTAGCAAGCAGAGCACCAATGTCTAAGAAAGGGATACCGAGTACTGGACATGGATACATGGGGACCCATGGGGGCAGTCTAAATCACTCCAACAGAGTAAACCAGTAACATGAGAAACTACTAGTCTAAGTACAAGGTTACAGATTAGATGTTTCAAGTGTAACCAGAGGGGCCACATAGCAGTCAAATGTCCATCAAGACAACGTGAGAAACAAAAGATGAGGGAGCTAGCAAGTAGTGATGATAAACTGCCAGTAGTAAGTTGTTTGGAAACAACAGGGGTGCCAATCTATCACCAAAATGTATATCCTATCTTAGTAGATGGTAAACAGGTTTCTGAGACTGTTTAGCACAGTGGTTAAGGTATTAGCCTCCCATGAACAAGATACAAAGTTCAAGCCTGACCTCCGGCCAATGCCTGTTTGGCATTTGCATATTCTCCCTATATTCCTGTCGGGATCTTTCCCCGAAATACACAGAGTGTTTCTATCTCAAACTCACCCATGAACCGAAGATATGAAAATAGACTGGAGAGAAAGTACAAGAAATTACTCAGGGCTCTAGTACCCCAAAACAAGAAGAGCAGTAAATAGGTTGAAGAAGAATGACTGCACCTCAATACAGCATGTGTGAGGACTACAGAACTGATATGTGACTGAGGCAGGTATCTCTGTTTCATATCGTCTACTAAGAGATGATCTCCGCTTGACTTACAAAGCCATGTTTGACCCAGCTCTATTAGAAATGCTACATCTAAAGAAATCCCAATCCCTCCACACCACATGCTCCAGAGACCTCGACCTCATTATCAAAATCAACAGAACATGCTAGAGGGACAGGTTCATAACCCAGAGACTACCCATGCTCTGGAATAGACTTC
This sequence comes from Protopterus annectens, assembly GCF_019279795.1. NCBI lineage: Eukaryota > Metazoa > Chordata > Ceratodontiformes > Protopteridae > Protopterus > Protopterus annectens. The sequence continues at coordinate 314,224,143 of NC_056749.1, read as the reverse complement.
CCATACATGTCATGCAGAGCACTTCACTAGCCCTCTTCAAGCAACATCTTGATGAGTGGATGGGAAATATAAAGTTCATCCCAGGGATCACTCTACTGCCTCTACTTGATAGAGGCACTGGGAACTAATGTTGGGTGGCACAATGCCAGGGCACTTCTTTGGGCTAGGCTTGTAAATGCCCCAGGCCCATTATCCAAGTACACACATATGAACCTAAGAGAGAGACAGCTTCTGATATAACCATTCTGAGGTCTGCAGTGATTAGAGAAGAGCAGTACTTGCTTGGACAGTCCACTCCAGTCAGAGCTTTGGGAGGGACCCCATTTGAAATACCTTTGCTTAGGGTTCATCTTGATTGAGAGGGTGGAAGAGGAAACAAGCAGGTAGGTGTATTTGAGGCTATTCCTGCAGATTTCCTGATAGGGAATTACTTTAATGATGTAGTACCTTGTGTACATGCAGTGACATGCAGTCAAGTTTGGAGAAAGGCATGTAGGTCCAGTAACCTGGAGATACCCAGGCAGATCTCATTCCTTAAGTTGGGAATGGTGTAGTGGCTGTTTCAGAGAAGGAGCTATCCTGTAGCAGTAAGTCTGAAAGTGAGCCACAGCTACTGGGAGATACTGATGTTTCCATGGATATGGTGACTGCAAGGGTGGAGGCAAGTAATAGTACTTAGATTGACAATGAGGTCCAGCTGTTGGAAGTTACTATGCTTCCGGCAGAAGGGAAGCTTTGGAGGGTCACAAATATAGAGTTGAGACAGGCTCAACTTACGTACCATACATTACAAAGCTTGAGGGAGATGGCTAAGGAAGCACCTGAGGCTCAAGGAAGAGACGAGTCTGTATATGGAAACAAAGGTTTGTTGTATAAAGGGTGGAATCCTGGAAGTGATCTAGAAGGTGAAGTAGTATGGCAGTTGGTAGAGCCTAGAGCCTAGCATCTGCCACTTCTAGCTATAGTCCCTAATATTACTTGTGCAGGTGATATTGAGGCAGAGAACGAAGGTTTGTTGTATAGAAAATGGACTCCTAAAGGAGGGCTGGAAGGTGAGGTAGTATGGCAGTTGGTAGCGCCTAGAACCTGCCATCTGCCCCTTAAAGTTATAATACCGAATATTCCTTCTGAAGGGGATATTAAGGCAGAGAAGGAAGATTTGTTGTATAGAAAGTGGATTCCTAAGGGAGGGCTGCAAGGTGTGGTAGTAAGGCAGTTGGTAAAGCCTAGAGCCTACCATCTGACACTTCTAGCTATAGTTCCTAATATCCATTTTGCAGGTGATATTGATGTAGAAAAGTGGCATGTGCTTTGCTAGAAATTTTCAGCAGGGTAGATTTTCCAAGGGAGATACTGACTGATCGAGGTGCCAACTTCATGTCAGACCTGCTGACTTGTGTGAAACATTTAAAGACCATCACCTACCATTACCAGACTAATTGTCTTGTGGAGAGGTTAAACTCTACATTAAAGACTATGCTATGGGCATTTGCAGGCCAGTTTAAAAGGGTAGAAGTAACCATTAAACCCAGTAAGTGTCAGGTGGGTATGGCAGAAGTCACTTACTTAGGACACAGAGTGGGGAGTGGTAAGATTAGGCCAGGACCTGTGAAAGTGGAAGAGTGGCCAATTACTGTTACTAAAATACAAGTGGGGGCATTTCTAGGAACAGCAGGGTACTATGGAAAATTTGTGCCCAGTTGTGGTGCAATGGTTGCACTCCTTACTGACCCAACTAGGAAAAATAAATCAGTTAAGGTAGTGTGGACTACAGATTGCAATCAGGCATTCCAAAAACTTAAGGAGATTTTGGGAGGAACCCCTGTGTTGGCCAGACCAGATTATAGTGAAGAGTTTGTTGTGCAAGTGGATACTTCAGATTGTGGGGTGGGGGCTATGCTTAGCCAAGTTTCCTCAGAAGGAGAAAAATGCTGCAGTGGGGTTAATAATGCCAATGTAAATGAATTGCCCAGGAGAGGAGTGGGTTGATATTCCCAGACAGTCCCTTTTTTTCAAGGGTTATTTGAAAACCATGCTTGAGTCATGGGGGTTGTGTGTGAAGAAATTTGGCACCGTCATTTGTGCTAGCATGCCTGGCTGAAGTTTTGTATATAATTTCAGATTGTCCTGTGTATTGTATGCCAACATGACTAGCTATGATGTTGTAAATAAGTTTTTACATGTAGATTTATGATCTGTTTGAACAGAATGTTTTAAAGATTTGAAAAGTGCCATTTTACATTTCTAACTGCTCATCTTTGTGAAGAGAGATTCTAAAGGTAATCTGTCTCAAATTCAGCTGATCACCAGATGATGTCATTGAAATATTGACAGTTGCTATGTGTTACTGTCATCAGCTGAAAGACAAGAAGATACTTTTAGAAAACAGCTGTTGGTTGAATTTAAAAATATTAAATGAAAATTAGAACTGGAACAGTTGACAGGCTAGTCTATAAAAGAGTCTGCTGACGTCAGTTGTCACTTGTTGGTTACAGTCGATCACAGATGTACTGTACAGTGGAAACTCAAAAAGGATTCATCAAAAACTATAAGCCTGCCTTTGCTCTGTTGTAATAATTTAGCTTAGATTAGGGACAATGTTCTTTAGTTAGTTAGGAAATTATAACTAATCAGCTAGATCAGTTAGAATTTTTCTGAATGTTGGAACTCTGTCCTACAGTACTGATTTTATTTTCCTGGTGATTGAGTTATGTTTGTTTATTGGGAATTACTGTTTTATATTTTAATCATTTTGTTCAATATTGAATCTTTTTTTTTAATTAAGTTACATTATGGCTGGACAATCAGTGCTTTTTCTTTAGTGATTTGAGAGTGCTTATACTTGCCTTGATAACTTCCTAGGCCACTCATTACCATGTTATTTTGGGGAAGGGACACAGCTGGAAATCTTGTCAGGCTTTCGTGTTTGGATGTGTGAGATTTAATTTATTTAAGTGTGAGTGTATCAGAGGTCTTAAACTGGGACATATTGCTCTGAAGTGTGCAGTAAGGAGTTACATTAGTAGTGGACAGAAGTATACAGTCCAGTCCCAGATTATAGAGCATGTTCCTATTGTGCTCTTAGCGGAAGATTGTGAAATATTACTCTTGTTTAAGAGACAGTCTCACATTGGAGTCAGTAGTGAGGGCTGAAGCTCCTTAGTTACTGACCCTGTATAGTAAGGGACATCACATTATTTGGTGGCAATTTGGTGGGATATTAACTGGACATCACAAACAATAATAAGTCTACTCTTCCTTAAAGGGAACTACATGTAGCAAACTAAAAATATTAACAAATGTAATAATAAACATTTACTTAGCTGCAGAAAATGTGTGCAGCTGCTGATAATAAGAGAATGGGGAGAAATGACTAAGAGTAATCTACTTTTGTTGGCATTAAAGTACAACTGGCTTGCTGGAAAGGACTGGATTAGAACTATTGCATAATTTTCTACTGCCTACTTGAATCAGGGTTCACAAACATAAGTACAACGGTAAAAGCATTAGAAACACAACAATTATTGCACTTGTATCTTCCTTTTCTATTATACATATATTATCTTCCTATTGCTTGATTGTGTAATTTCCTTTAAACTTCAGTCTTTTTCATTAGCAAACTGATTGTTTTCAAGTTCCTTTTCACCAACATGCAAATTATGTCCTTTTATAGTCAATGAATCTTTAAACAATATTGACAATATGACAGCTGTTTCTTTTGTGCCTACAATTATACCTACTGCATGAGGCTTGATTTTTTTTTAAACATGATTTTTTTCTTACCTCCATTTAAAGGGTTCCAGCATTTAGGTGACAAGACATTTTCCTGTGAACAGCAATGCCAAAACCAGAAGCCTGCAGCAGCACTTTGCCATAGCATTGCATGGATAAAAAGCAGCTATGGCATTAAACTCTGACGAGACACATACCACATTGCAGTGATCCCTATGGACAGCTGCCAGGCTGTATTCTAGAAGTGTTATCATTGTTACATTGTCTCTTTTGTTAGAATACAGTCATGTAGCCATCCTTAGGGATTGTAATGATAACATTTCTAGCAAGGCCATCTCTGTATTAGAATACAGCCGGGTAGCTGTCCGTAGTGATCATTGCTATGTGCCATGTGTCTCATCGGTGTTAACCCCATAGCTGCTTTTCATCTGTGCTACTCTATGGCATATCAGTGCTGTGGGATTCTGGTTTCAGATCTGCAACTCTCAGGGAAATGCCTCGCGATTTAAATGCCAGAACCCTCATTTCTGATATGGCTTATCCTGTCATGACTTTCTTTTTCTTATCTATTACTTGCAATACATTCCCTCATTTCTCATTTGCCTTATTTGTCATATATTTTAACTTACACATTTCCTCACATATTTCATACATGTCATTTCACCTACTTTACACACAAATAGAGCTATTGATAAAAGCAGATCTCTTTCTCCTAGCCAACCACTTGTTTCATCATTTCCTGCACAATAAATTATTTCTCCATCTTATTAATGAATCGAGCAAGTCAACAAATTTTTAATTTTTGTCAGTATTCTTCAGCTTAATAAAACAAGCAATAGGAATGTGTGCCCTTATAAAGAAGAAATATTGAATGACAAAGCATTTTAATGATCACATTAATTTTTTAATTTCTGTCTAATTTCTGCCATCTTGCCTTTGTTTTGTTAAGGAAACATAAAAGCTTATAATACCTTTTGGGCTTCTTCCACAGTGACAGGCAGAAATGCAGTGGACTACACTTTTTCAAGATTCTTGTCTAACCATCTTTCAGTAACGAATAAGTGGAATTTCTTGATCCAAAACTCTTTTCTGCTACATTTCCTAGAAGACAGAGAAAATTCACAGTGCTTAGAATTAGAGCAGATTTTCATTTAGAATAGTACTTTTTTTTGCTTGACAATATCATATTCCCCAGTGACTCTGTCATACTCATATCCTGCAACCCATAAACACCACACTTCTCTTATATTTTCAGTCCTTATAGGATTAACATTCAGAGCTTTTTGTTCCTTTTACCACAATTTTTTTCTCAAAGATTTTCAAACTTTTCATTGTTATATCCCACTGATCTGTTTAATTTCTTTCTTCTTAGCTTTTGTCAAGTCTCAGTTTACCAAAACTTTAATTAAATAAAAATAATTGGTAAAAATTTCAAGTCTAAGAATACACACAAAAAAACTGTGCAAGGATATTTGTTCCCCCTTATCACCTGACATGGAGGCCATGCCTCCCATGCTCCTCCTTACTTATATGTACTAACTACAAGGTCATATAACTGCAAATTCAGATTATGCACTAAATCAGTAAAACAACAGATACAATTATGGGTTCACAGGTAGTTACTAGGCTTGCCATCCAGAAGACCATTAATGAGACTAGCCCTATTCTCAAATATCCCAAAGTGCTCCCTGATTAATTGACTTCCTCAAAATCACATAGTAGGCAAATAAACACTGAGGGAATCAAACTCTGTACCAAAGGAAATAGCCCATGAACAGCTCATAACCTTAATATTCAACGCCCACTCCAAGACAATTATAAATGATTATGAAAATAATAAAAGAATAAATAAAATAGTACAGAAGAGAACAAAACTGGAGGGAGGCAAGTGTAACATCTCATATGAAAGACCTTTCATGACTGCATCAGAAACATTCTGATAAAAGGCCTGGAAGGTACAGACATTTCTCCATCTATTTCTTGTACTGCTCTCGTTTCTGAGCAGATTATTTTTGAAGCAGAAATTGTAGATCTTAATTGCTTAATGTTACATTTGACAAGGGAAAAGGATCTGTGACATACAGTCGAAGTACCTACATTTCTTAAAACTGAACAAGGAGAAAGACAGAAGAAGGGAGAAAGAAAAGCTCACCCAGACTTTGCTACAACTTGCTGTGAGGGAAAGGTTAGTTTTCTTGTGCTTTCCTTTATTTTGTATTACTTTATTGCCTTCTATTTTGCATGTTGCGATTTGTTTTGTTTACACTGTGTTTTACTTGTATTCTGCTTTTAAATGCATATTAAAACTAGGAAAAAGACCACAGTTGTCTCTCTTGGGAGTTGCACAGAAATTACCCCACTATTAACCGGGAATGTTATACAACACCAAATGTACAGGCACAGAGATTCCTAGATTTTGTAAACACAAACTTCCTGGAACAGACTGTCAGTACACCAACCAGGAGTGCAAGCATACTGGATCTGGTCTTCACTAATATGGGAGAGTGATGCACACCCCCTAGTCTTATGTCTTCTCTGGAAAGGTCAGACCACAAAATGGTCTCCTTCAAAGTAAAAAAAAAAAAAACTGGACCCCCCAGCTAACTCTGGAATATCCAGGAAATACTCTAAGGCTAAATTCCTGCTACAAAGTGATAACCTGGCAAAATTTGAAGCTTCATAAAACCTGAGAACACTGCTGCCTATCAAGAACTGTTCAAAGAAACCATATACAAAAGCAAGTTAATAGCTGCATACCGGCAGCTGTACCACCAGGAAGAAGAACAGAACTAAATTAAAAACAAGCCACCCTGGTGGAATCACAAAATCAATAGGCAGTATGACAGAAGGAAGAAAATCATGGAAAAAATTAGCAGGTACAGCACCCAGCAGGATAAAAGCACTCTCATCAAACTAAACAAACAACTCTGAGGACAAATAAAGTCTACCAAAGCCAAATCTGAGGTAAATTTGGCCTCCCAGGCCAAGGGCAACCACAAGGCATTCTTTAGCTATGCCTGCAACCTCAAAGGTAATGCACAAATTGTAAATGGAGACACCTATACTGAGCCAGAAGATACAGCAAAACTACTGGCTGACAAATTCAGCTCTAACTTTTCCCCTCCCTCCACCTTAACTTTCCCTCAGGAAATACCATCAAATATAACTCCCCCTGCTATCACTAGGAACAGGTTCTCAATGTTCTCTGTAAGGCCAAGAACTCTGCATCAATTGGCCCAGACAATATTCCAGGATGCCTTCTAAATAGCATGGAACATGACCTACCAGGCCCTCTGCAATTGCTATTTAACTGTAGTCTCCAAACAAGCTTTGTGCCTCATGAATGGCAAACAGCAACAGTTATCCCTCTGCACAAAGGTGGGCCATCTACAGACCCATAAATATCACTAGTCTTATATGCAAAGCCATGGAAAGAATCATGGAAATGATCAATAATGATATAGTAAACCTCCAGACAGTGGACCCAAACCAGTTTGGTTTCATCAAGGGCAGGTCATGCCTATTCAACCTAGTAGACTTCTTTGAAAAGGTTATCAAAGCAATGGATGAGGGCAAAATACCTACCTACCTTGATCTGGCCAAGGCATTTGACATAATAGCCCACTTGCGCATTGTTGACAGACTCAAAAGGTTAAGTACAAGCCCGTATGTCACCCAGAAACAGGACCCAGGAAGCTAAAATTGGTGAGTCTACTTCTAAAAAGAGGCCAGTCACAAGTTGAGCCCCCCTCAGAGACCATTCCTTGGACCATTCCTTTTTGATATTTAGCTCTCGGAAATGAAGGCCAATGTCATTGATCTCTGGCTCACTAAATTTGGAAATGATTGCAAATTAGGAGCTGTCATTGAATTCCACATTGACACAAATGTTCTCCAGGAAGGGCTGACAGACACACAACTAGTGTCAGAGCCACAGACTAAAACCAAATGCCAAGAAATGTATAGTAGTATCTTTCGAGAGCTCATCCATCCCTCGTAACTATCATACTGGTAACACATCTCTTAGAGCTGATGCAGTAGTCACGGACTTGGGGACACACACAGACAGTAATCTAGCCTTTGACCATCATGTCTACAGTAGTGAGGAAATCACTCTATGTTAAGCAACTTATAAACAAAGGTATGGCATCTAGGTCCAAGGAAGTCATTCTCCCACTGTATTCAGCACTCATCAGACCTATCACTGAGTACAAAGCCTCCACTGGTATGTACCTAACCAGGCATATCCAACAAATGGAACATCCACAGAGGTTCCTCACTAAAAGAATACAGGGCATAAGTAAAATGTCCTATGCAGACTGCCTCAAGTCCATATCTCTGTATTCTGGCTCCTACAGGCTGTTGAGGGTGATCTATGCCTGGTATACAGGGCATTATCAGACCCCACTCTGATGGACCTCCTGCATATTAGCAAAACAAACACCAGAATTACCCATGCTAAAGACTTAAACCTTGCCTGTGATATAAATAGGACCTGATGGACAGACAGGTATGTATCCCAGAGACTACCCTGTCTCTGGAACAAACTCTCTATCCATTTGAAGCTGAGTTCCTCCCTAACCCAATTCAAGTGTAACTTGGAGAATTGGATGGGGAACAGGAAATTCAATCCCTGGCTTAGCACCTCTGGATGTAATGGACACAGGCAACCTGTAAATGTCTCATCTCCTAGGCCATTGCTTGTAAAGGTTTCACCTCTGAAGCCCCTGCTTACACATATCAAGGGTACCAGGACTTGTCAGAAATTTGGGATGCATGGCTAGGCTTAAAAAGGCCCTTGTGGTCATTAGCCTAGTGAACACCTATGAACCTATTAAAAGAGTAATAACAGAATGTTCTCAATATAGGTCAGAATGTCACCTCCAACACCCGCAGTGTGAACCAGCCATGATATGAGCAAGTAAGTTGAAGGCCAGACATTCCTTAAGGAAAGAAATAAAGTAATGAAGGGCTAAATAAATCAAAATCAGAACTTTGTAAGTACTGGCATCTGGTGCAGACTCCACAGACTTGGAATAATGTGACGATGTAACCTAATTTCTAACCAAGCTGCAGAGTTCTGCACAAACTGCAGAAAATCTAGCTCTGAATGTGAAAATCACAGCTAAAGGACACTGCAGTCTTCAAATCTGCAGGTACCACAGTATGGATCACCTTCAGAAAATCTATATATAGAAAAATATGCTTAATAAGGGTGACATTCAACAGATGCAATCAGGAAGACTTAATAGTAGTAGACACCTGGTTCTGAAGAGAGAACCAATTGTCAAAAATCACTACTAAATTCCACATCTTTTGCATGCATTCTACCATCTCTAAAGATGATATCAGAGAAGAAAAGCTGGAGCAGATCAATTATGGCTGGTGAGCAAATTCACACTTTCAGTCAAAAAAGCCTTCTCAGTTATAGGACCGCCTTGACTGCTATGCACACCCACAACCTGGAAAGAGACTGGTAGTTAATTCATAGCCATGGAAATCCCCAGGGACAAGTACATTAACTTCTACTGGGAAAATCCAACCCGATAAACTGAACAATATTTATCTAAGAGAATTCTATCCTTAACCAAGCTGCTGCAACTCCATTTGTTCTCTAGCCTTCATCCCATTCTCAACAGCTCATTAAGCTAAAGATTTCAGTATGGCACCTGGTACTAGATGGATAGGGTAGACATAACTTATAGGTAACAGATCAAGAGAAGCAATCAAGGCACCTCTATAGACTGTTTTTAGCTCTGAGGCTGGAAAATATGAGCAGCATTACTGTCAGAAGGATGGGCCCATATTTGGAATCAAGCCTTGTCACTATAGCTATGAATGAGAGCATAAAACAGATGGAACAAATGATAAAACTAACACAGAAAAATGGCAAAGTGAAAAAAGACAACACTTTCAACTATTGCTGTGTACAAACAAACTGCATTGACTTAATTTTTTTAACAGGAATGAGACTGTAGATTTTAAAATCAGGGCAAAGTAACTATTAAGGAACACATTTCTTTTGTTCAGTTCTGTGGCATTCTTTTGTCTGGATCTTTGATTTCATCCTCTTTCTGTAATTTCTAGCTATTGCTTACATTCAAACATGTCTATTTTTCATCTGTTGCACATGGAACCATGTTCTTGATTTCATAAACTCCATATCATTTTTGTAACTTTTACCACAGAGTTTCTTTTTATAATTTCCCGTCACTCTTTTTTTCCAATTTTTTATCACAGTACATTGATTAATGACCTTTTCACCAGAATCATTACATTTTTGCAATACTCTTATATCCCTTATGGCATGTATCCCACCATACTTCTGTTCTGCTGCTGAATGAACATAAGCCTCACAATAAAAGCAGCTCTTTGGCTGGACCCCATACCTTATAGTACATCATTTTTAATTCCATAAATTACACAAGATACAACTTGTAGCATCTCATTTTCCATGTTTAAACTGACATACTTTTCCCAACTCCTAACCAAAAATCAAGAAAGGCTAATAGTTGCGGGTCTATAATGGCTTTATAGTATGGGTTGTCTTCTATCTTTAAATATTCTGAAATAAAATGGTTTCATTTGTATTTTTTTTTGTCTTAACTAGTAAACATTGCATACTGTAAAAAAAGGTTCCATTTTTTAATCATTATAGCATTTTGCATAGCCTCTTTTTTAATGTGGTATCATAAAACTCATTTTTCCCATATGAATAAAAGGTCATATATGCACCATATTTATTCACAAAGTTGCAACAATAGTTTTCCAGAATTTATACTTGGTTGAAGGAACAAGGGCCCCTTTCAGAATCTGAAATCACGAAACAATCCCTCTTACCTCTTTTTCCCCCCCTTATTCCTATATTAAAAATATATGTTCTTAATGTTCACTGTCATATATTCCACAACCAGCTATATGCTTTTGCATCATTTTGAATTAACTTTCAATTCTGCACATTGTTAATAATACTCCCACTGCAATGCTCCTTCTATGTTGCCATACTCCATTTTCTTTCTGAACACTGTTTTTCTGTTATGAGGTATAGGTTCATAGTTTAGTACTAGCCATCAAGCCACCCATATAGGACCCTGATATTTGTATAAGTCTGTCAAAGTATTATCTTAGAAGTGCACACTACTCTTCTTAATAAGTAGAAAAATCTAGAATCATCCAGCTTCTTTAAGTTAATGATTGGGAAAGACTGACAGTCCTGAAGGCAACTAAACTGAGTTGATGGACTACAGCATGACATTTTTCTAACATTTGCAAACTACCACAGTTGATTACTGGACTGCAAATACTAATGTTTTACTTCTATCTTAATGGTACAATATAGTAGATTATGATCTAGTCTCAGATCATAACCAAGTTGTGTGCTTGAAAAATGGATGTCAAGAAATTCACTGAAGAGTGGGTAAAGCAAAACTCAAAAGGTGAATCTTGACATTCATGTCTAGAAAACTTGAATTATGAACAGATACACTTTATTGTAATTATTTCTAGTGCATATAGCTTCATCTGCATGATGTGTTACCAGTTACAGAAAACAGTGTAGTAGTTCAAAGTGCTTTACAACTAACAGACAGTCAGCTTAAGCAAAGTGTCCAACTGAAAAATGAATGGTGTTCTAATTCCTTTGCTATGTCATACCTTTCACTTTTTTTTACAAGTCTGATAAGTAAACTGTAACAACTTCTGAAGCTGTTCTTGCTTCTTGACACTATTCTGTGGTGACCAGCACTAGCATATCAATGTTTAGATATGCTTGCTAAGTACCTTTATGACATCAGAATAGTCAATGATAAGCCCATCTTTTTCTCTGATTTCAGAGCATAATCTTTGTGCTCCATATACTACATCCATCCAGCCAGGCATCCACAACCCTTTTTCCATTTTTGGACATGGGGGTGGGGTGTCATTTCAACAGTGACCACCATTCAGAGCTAAGGTGAAACAATTAGAGCTACATTATTTCACTCTAAGGTCAAAATCTTCATTTACAGAGGTATGAAAACTATAGCTGTTATCTGCCATGAGACGATCAAGGACAATCTCTTATTTTAGCTATTGTTGACACACAAGAATTGGCAAGTATATTTTGTGCTGAAGTAACCATTCATCCCTTGAGTCCAATGTAGAGAGCATTTGGGCTTCTATGCATCTTAACTGTAGCAGATTACTATTTTAAGGTTTATACTAAACCAACCTTTTTCATACAGCTATGACTTCATCAGCCTATTCTTGCAATTAATAATTACAGCTTTAAATACACTTTGGAAAAAAATCACATGGCACATAAACCACATGAACACATTTATCATTTTCAATACCTTAGTTTTCTTCTAGAAAGATACATTTTAAAATAGTATTTATAATTTAAACTAGGTTTACTGCAAACATTAAGTCACATTTGCCAGGAGACTCTCTTTTCAATTTAATTCATTTTTAGCAGCAAATCTCTTACCCAAATTTTCACATAATCAATTTGAGAAAATACAAAACTTTTATAACCAGATGAAGTAATTACATGTGTAAATAGCACACTGGATTCATCTCCTTTTTCAATTTCTTAACAATGTTCAGGAAAGTCTTGCTTTCAATGGCCTGGCTTTCTTGTTTATATAAAAAGGCATCACATTTGCTATACCAAGAAGCATAAACGTTAAATGTTGACATACAACTAAGTCTAACAGGAACATGTTTTCATTCCTAAAATAATTTCACTCACATTATGAGCAATATCATCAATTTTGTTATGAAAGATATCATTTAGCCTTCTAGCTTTTCTGCTAACAACATTGACTCGCTCATGAAATTAATAATTTCTTATAAATTAACAAAACTGGTGATTTAAAGAAAATTATGGTTTTGAAGTCATTAAAGGCAATTAAATGAGAAAAATGTTAATATGGAACAGGACTGAGATGAAATAATGGGATAGGGAGTTGTTTGATATACAAGAGAATTTACATTAGATTAAGTTGGAGTTACAAACTGGAAATAAGAAATTATCTCAAATAAATACACTTAAAATATATCAGAAGATTATTTTCCATAAATCTTCATTAGCTATGGAAGAAATCAAGTTTGCCAAGGGTTCAAAGATTTAAAGAGTGGAATAATTAAAACAGATATAGAAAATATTTGCCAATTTAGACAATATTATATGAATATCAATAGTTCTCACAATAGCAAAGAATTTACTCATTTAGTTCATAAGTTTATTGAAAGAAACATATAAAATTATTGATGATGAAAAATATGTATCAATAAAAGAATAAATAAACATGAAATAACTAACATTATATTAGGCTTGAAGAGCAGAAAAGCTCCTTGTTCAGATGGTATAGCAGCAGAAATATATACATTTTTGTGAACAAGTATGCATGAGTTTTACAGAAAACATTTGTTGATGTTCCAAAAAACAAAGTATTCCTTCTTCCTGGAAACATTCATAAATATTGTATATTATGAAGCAAAATAAAGACCCAATACTATGTTCTTCATATAGACCCATTCACTTCTAAATGTTGATTATAACTTTTTTGTCTTTTGTTACAAATAGACTAAAATTATTCCCCAGATCATAAATGAAACAGTTGGTGCATGGATTACAAATGAAAGGAATAGTCCCTATGATGCAGGTTTTGATACCATCTGCCCTTGCTTGCCCTCATTTGCTTAATGTGTGACATTGAGCAAGTTATTTACCAGACAATGATCCTAGGTCACACTTGAAAATGGACTTTGTGTTCAGTGAGCCTACCCAGTTAACAAATAGAATTATTTAGATCAAACTGGATTTATTAAAAAGGACGACATTAAGAGGATTTCGATGATGATAGATATGACGAAAAATAATAATTTAGACTATGCACTAAATTTAGATATAGTGAAAGTGTTTGATTCTGTTAAGTGGGATTTTTTATTTAAGGTATTGGAAATGCTACATTTTTTTAATGATTTCATTATCAGTTAAACATTCATATATCAATATGTGAAAAGTGGATGACTATCTAATTACATAGAGTTTAATAAGGGTACAAAACAAGGATGTCCTCTCACCCATTTTTTTTGCACTTGAGATAAAACCCTTAGTGGAAACTATAAGAAAAAAAATAAATTGATTAATGGAATTAGGGTAGGGTAGGAATTATGAATCAAAAATAGCATTATTTGCTGATATTATGTTAACTCTAATATCAAATTTGCTATAAATCAATCAATAAAAATAACTAGAGAGTTTGAGTTAAGTCCAGGTTTATCTTTTAATGAAAAAAAAAAACTAATGCAGTTATATTAAATAATCTGCTGATTTCTTTACAAGCAATTTTTTTTATTAATTGGAATGCTCAAAGTTTAGTATATTTAGGCATAACCATAGAAAAAATAGCTAGACACTAGAGATATAAACTATGCATTTTGCATTACAGAAATTAATGATTTAGTTACCAAATGGAACAAACTAATCTCCACTTTTGTGGTAAGATCACAATTAAATTAGTAATTCTCCCCAAATTGTATTTATATGGTTCAAGCTACTGATTTAATGCCCTAGACTTTGTTGTATATTTGGAAACCATGCAAATGTCCTCCCATTGTTCCCTTGTAAATTGCTTTTCCATTTTGTCTCTCTTCAATCTTTTTTAACCTACTCTGATTTTTTAACAAGAAATATCTCATCACTTAAGACATAGGCAGTCATACATTTATATAAATGAAAACAAACCATATGGACATATTTTAGTTGCAAACATTGTACATCACTCTATCCAGTCGTCGTGAAACATTACACAGCTCATTCAAATACTGTCATCTTTTAAACCTCATTACTCCTCAAAAATGTTATTCTGCATATATTGTTCCCACAATTCCAATTTTTGCCTATGTAATGATCCTACCCTTTTCTAAGTGTTTACATATGTATTTTATACCCCAGGCACACTTCAAAGAATTTTCCTTGGGTAAATAGCAAAAGTTGGAGGTATGATAGGGAAGAAACAAATAACTGGGAACATGGTATTTGGGAGTATAATGAGTTGACAAATTAAAAAAATATATATTCTAAAATGTACTCCATCTGCAATATTGCAGGAACACATTTTTGTAACAAAGGAAATTATTCCTTTCAGCTGGGACACAGGATTTGAACTGCCTGCACATAGTAAGGTCTTACATTTATTATGGTTTACTGCCAAAAAAGCAATTAATAGGAAATGGAAATCAAAATCTAAACTACTTTTATCTGAAGTATTGAATATTTTAAAAGACATACAAGAATTGGAAGTGGGATCTTTGGAAAAAGGAAGGAACAAATTACATAGAAATAAATGGAATTTGTAGAAACAATATATGCAAAATAATGTTCAGGAGGAGGTGTGATGTTTAAGGGAAGGATTGACGTGAGCAGTTTATGTAATGCTGGAGTGAATGACATCTGTTATAAACAAAAAACATCGATAATGCATAATATATATATATATATATATATATATATATATATATATATATATATATATATATAAATGGAAAATGTTAATATGGTTTGTTTTCCTTCCTATTAAATATATGTGTGCCTATGTTTTCAGTGATTATTTAATAAAGGTGTTCAAAAAAACTACTAATTTAATGCCTAATAAAAATCATATCAGCCAAATCAATAAAAGTGTTATCTGGTTTCCAAATAGACCCTATCATTTAATCACTACATTAGATCATGGAATAAAGGTGTTACGAAATTAGCCTATATGGAATCTTACCTTCAGCTATTTTTAAAACCATTGTACTTTCAGTAAATGACAGTTATAGTGCTAATTAAAAATCACTGCGTTTTCTTTTAAATAAAAAATGAGAATTACATAAAATGCTTTAGGTTTAGGTTTTAATAAGTAGCAGTCTACAGCTTAATATCTACAATCCTACTAATTTTCAGTATGTTAATTAAATATTAAAAACTTAAAAATATTGCCTATAAAAATAAGGAATTAAAAAATGGTTGGGTGTAATTTTTCCTTTTTGCATCATTAAAGAATCAACAACATAATAAAATATTCATGGTTTAGCTTGTTGGAAGACTAAATTTCATAGGATAGTATAACTGCTTCTGACATAAAAATTTGAAAGATATAAATAAATTAGTATTTGAATTTGGTTTATCTCAAGATGACAGAGTACTTCTACATTGAATTAGACTTTTGCACAAGAACATTTTTAAGTTAATCTAGTATTGATACCAGTTTTAGAATACATCTGTCAATTTATTTAGAAAACAGATGGCAAAACAATTTTATCTAATTCATATAAAATAATTTTATAATGTAGAGATAACATTAATGAAATACAAACAATGCAATCATTCAGATCAAGATAAAAAATATTTATTTATTTATTTATTTTACATTTGTTGACCGGGCTAGTCTAACTGGATACATATCCATTTTCAGTAGAGGCCCGGGGAGAAAAGCTCCACAAAACTTATAAGATATATGAAGAAACATATTAAGAAACATACGAGAATACATACATAGATACAAATACATACATGCATACAAGCATATAAAATAATAAAAAACAGATCAAATCCGATATACAAATAAAGAAAACTGACATTAGCAGAATGTTACATCCTTTAGGTAACAAATTTAAAAAAAAGTTTTCAAAGTTAGTCATGGCTAATAGTAGTCATGACTAGCATGATAAGTCAATTAGTAATAAAGGTTAGTATTTAGTAAAAATGTAAGATAGTATTCGATACTGTGAGGTCAGAGAGTTAATCAGGATTGGTACAAGAACATAACCAGTGGTTAGTGAAGAAAAGTCTTAGGTTAGTTTTAAATAGTTGAAGAGAGGTCTGAGCAGTTAGGTCATGTGGTAAAAGATTCCATATTTTACCCACAGAGTTAGAAAATAAAGAGTCACCAGCTGAGTTTTTTTATAGGGTAGTGAGGATCAATAATTTGTTTGAGGAGCATAGATTCTTCAGGCTCTTATATGGCATTATGAGGGTGGAAAGAATTGGGGTGCTATTGGGTTGATGTAGGGCTTTGTGAGCTATAGTGAGTTGGTTAAATTGTAGTTGGTGGGGGAGTTCAAGCCAACCTAGTTGTTTAAGGTTCTGACAGTGATGGGTTATATAGGGAGAGTTTGTCGCAAATCTGGCTATGTTGTTATATGATTTAGAGAGTTTGTTGAGGTTATTTTTGGAAAGATTGGTAAATATGGGGGAAGCCTATAACAGGGTAGAGATTAAGTGAGTTCTGGCTATCGTGATTCTGGCTTCTAGAGTAAGGAAAGGTTTGATTCTGTATAGGGATCCGAGTTTTCGGTTAATAGTCTTAATAATATTATTTATGTGTGTGTCAAAATTTTGTTGGTTATCAATAGTAATACCTAGGAGTTTAGAGGTGGGGTCTGGGGAAATTATGGTACCACTGCTGGATATGAGTGTGAAATGTAGGGTGGAGAAGTGGGAGGGTGTGAAGAGCAGAAGTTTGTTTTTTTGGGGGTTGAGGAGAAGACAGTGGTTAGAAAACCATTCTTCTATTGTGCTAAAAGCTTTTTGTGTAAGAGTATGAAGTTCATTTTGGGATGTACCTGAACAGATGATAGTGGAGTCATATGCGTATTGAATGCAGGTAGAGAGTGGGGTAGAAAGATGAAGGTCGTTTATGAAAATGGAAAACAGCAGAGGACCTAATATGGAGCCTTGGGGGACACCTAGGGAGGTAGGAAGGAGGTCAGAAAGATGGTTTTGCCAGAGAACTGCCTGTTGTCTGTTTTCAAGGTAGGATGTAAACCAGTTCATGGCAGGAGTGTCAAGTGAGAGGGACTTCAGTAGGTGGAGGAGAAGTTGGTGATTAACCATGTCGAAGGCTGCTGATAGGTTGACAAAGAAAGCAGAGGAAAGGTGATTTTTATTGCGATTATTGTTGATACAGTTAGTAAAGGATAACAAGGCTGTGGTGGTACTATGAAATGGTCGGAAGCTGTGCTGACAGTTTGCTAGGAGATTGTGATGGAATAGGTGGTTTAGTAGTTGTTTGTGAATACACTTCTCCATTATTTTAGCAAGAGGTGAGAGTAGGACTATGGGGCGAAAGTTGGAGAACTCAATAGAGTTGCCACCTTTATGGAGAGGAATAATGTATGAGATTTTCCAGATAGATGGTATTGTACCTTCTTTTATGGTTCTGTTGATTAATAAGGAGATGGGATAGGCAATAGCTTTGGCTCCTATCTGCAGGAATTCTGCAGGTAGTTTGTCAGCTGAGGGGGTAGAGGGTTTTAATTTTTGGAGTAGGGAACAGATATAGGAGGTAGGTATAGGTTCAAGGTGGAATAATGGGGGAAGTGTGGAGTTGGAATCAGAGAGTTTAGAGGTATCAGGGGTTAGATGATTAGCTAGATTTAGTATAGAGGTGGTAAAGAAAGAGTTAAAGTCATTTGCTGTTTGTGTAGGGTTATCAGGGTTGGAGCCTAATGGATTAGGTGTGGGTGATTTGCCTGGTGATAGCAGTTTGTTAATTGAAGCTCAAAATTTTTGTGGTTATTTAAGGGATGATTGCTGTAATTGGATGAAGAAGTTCTTTTTATCTTGTAGAATTGCTTTTTTTGTTATGTTTCTTAGTTGCCTAAAGGTTTGGTGTTCGGAACTATTCTTTGTGTAACGCCATTTTGCCCATGATTTGTTTCTGTTATGGATTAGTTTCCTAGTATGATTTGAGAGCCATGGAGCTGGTTTAGTTTTGATTCGTATAGAGCGGGTTGGGGCATGATTGTCAAGGATTGTTAGGAAAGTGTTATTGAAGTAGTTAACTGCTTCGTTTATAGGGAGAAATTTAAGAGGTGACCAGTTACAGTGCTTAAGATCGTTTTGAAATAGGTTGGGATCAAAATGTTTTTTGGATCTGGTCGTTCTAATGGTTGTTGGGATAGTAAGATTTATTTTATGTCTGATAATATATATTAGAGAGTGGTCACTGAGGTTGTCTGGGAGGGTTCCTGTTGTATATTTTTGATGTGGGCTATTTGTAAGTCCTACAGATTTTGAAATATGTAGGACTTGCTTCTCAGATTCAGTTTTGAAAGATCTATACTTGCATGTGGATACATAGAACTACTCTAACTCCAGATAGACTAGCTAGAATAAATTGAAACAGTCAGACATTTTGTTGGACATGTAGTATTGAATCTAAAGCAAATTGAAAACACATTATATTTGAATTTAGTTTTGCTGAAAGATTTTTTGATATCATAGATCATTTAACTCTCTTATGCATAGAGGTCTTAAGTCTGAACAATTTCCATTATTTAGCTAGTATTAATGACTGCAATCAAATTTATTGCCAGTGTGATGATGTTAGGTATTGCCAGCTATACCAGGAGAAGCAGGGCAATGGATGTGTAATATATGGCAGAATAGCTAGAGTTTTGTAAAGAATTAAATGTCATTTGTATATCAAACTGATTTGTACCAATGTGTGTATTGGAAATGTATCTATAAAACTGCTTGTGTTACAAATGTACCAACAGTGGGTCCTGCTGTACAGAAAAGAAATAAACCTGTATGTCAGACTGTATTGTAACTGTTGAAATTAATGTACTATAACAGAGGATACTGGAAGAGAAATCGTTAATCTCAGTCCAGCTAACTTTGAAAAGTAGTGTGAAATTAAATTACCTGGTTTAGGCAATAAAGATTGCATCTTACAGTTCTGATTTCAGGCAGAGATAACTCATCTGCGAAAACCAGGACTAGGAATCCTACTGTATTGTCCTTAGGGGTGAACTAATTGCTACTCTGGAATGGTGGAAGTTTTGAAAAGGTTTTATAGCTTCCAGATGCTATAACACAGCTCAACAAAGCTTTATCTGTGTGCATGGTAACACCTATATGCTAGATTCTAGTTCATTTTCTAGTAAAGGGGGTAGTATGGGAACCAGAGTCAAATGACCAGAAGTGTTAAAGCAGTCTGTTTTTGTAAGTGACAAGACCACTCATCCACTTCATCTTGCCTTGCTTTAGTAAGTAAACAGGGAATATCGATTCTTTAGATCAGTCAGGAAAATATAGTAAGATTAGTTAAATACTGTTTTTTGTATCTGTGTGAATCTATCCAGCTGTGTTGTTTTTAATGTTTCCTGTGATTGAAACTCTGGTGGTTATTGTAAATAGACATTTGGTATCTTCATGTTCTTTGTATTATTTATTAAATATATTTAAACTTTTCATTGTGGCTGGTCTTTTAGAAAATGTTTTAACCTTTGAGTATATATCTGGTGAGACTGTAGATGCTCTTGAAAGCCTTGCTGCATTGGTCAAACACTACCATTTGTATTCTTACTAATTTTACTCAGTATAATTGGGTACCCATGTAAGAGTTTTAGAGGAGTTGGCTGATGGCAGTATAAATATCTTATTGTCCGGGCAATGGTAGCAGAGGTAGTAAATCTGTGCCAGCCTTTTGCAGGTGTGTGTGTGCGTGTGTGTGTGTGTGTGTGTGTGTGTGTGTGTGTGTGTGTGTGTGTGTGTGTGTCTGTGAAAATCAAATCTCAGAGTGCATGTATCAGCTACTTGGAGCAGGGACACAAAGTACAGGTTTCACAGGGAGAGTTGTGGAGGAATTGGATTGGAACATTTGGCTGAGGATTCAACTCTAGAACTATGCCAGTGGGGAGTCTTATTGGTGGCCTGGAGAGAGAGAGACAGGGAAAACCAGCCCCTAGACTGTGTGTTCCCTGTGTACTCTTAAGGGAAATTGTGCTTGGTGCAGAAAGCTTCATCTGAAAATACTGTGTGTATCCATTTTTGTTCCAAGTGGAAGTCCCTGTCTAGTGTCAGTGGTGAGGATTAAGTCTCCTTGCTTACTCGTCCAGAGGAGGGGCATCTCAACCAGAATTTGCAGGCAAAATAGAGAACCCATTTATGGATTTCATCCAGATTTTGAAGTAAGAAATAACTAATAACAGTGAAGTTAAGAAGAATAGGGCATCTAATAAAATGTCTACTACTGCTATTAAAGTATTTTTACTATTTGAGAAGTTTGATAATGATACCACTATTAATTCTTCAAGTATATAGCCTTACAGCAAGAGATTCTCTGGTTTGATTCCTGGATGGGATGCTTTCTGTTCTGTCTCTCCACGTCTTCTCTGCAGTCACATGGGTTTCCTCAGGGTGTTCCGGTTTCCTCCCACATTCCAAAGACATACATATGGATATGGATTTGATACTCTAAATTGGTCGTAGATGAGACTGTGTGGGTGTGAGTGAGTGGTGCAAATAAACATTTGTGGCAGGGCTAACCTTGGGTCAAAGTCTTGGTTGAATGAGACAAGGTGTAAAACTTGGGTCAAGATGATTGCCACTGTGGAAGTGACACCCTGACCTCATGCACAAAATGGGAAAAAGAGGTTGAGGATGGATGGGGATATATATATATATATATATATATATATATATATATATATATATATATATATATATTTATATATATAAATATATACACACACATATATACTGTATATATTAATCTAGAGCTTTATGTCCATCCTTGTAGATAGATTGATAGACAGACAGACATTTTTTACTTAAGTTTATATAGTCTTAAAATTGTAAGATATTTTTATCCAGGCAAATGTGTAAATAGTGTATATAGTTCTTAGTTACTTTTTAGAAAAAAATGATAGGTTTTCTACACTGTTTTTAGTTGTAAGTTAACACTCATGATGCTGTTTTACCTGGTCTCTCTCTTTTTTATGCATTATATTTTAATCAATGAACATTTATTCATAAAGAATCCAGTTAGCTCTAAATATATTTATAATACCAATAGCATGATTTGAATCCATCAATATAGCTGTAAAATATTTATCATCAACTACACAATTATTGACATTTTCCACTGTATTCCTCACTGGTTGTTCATCCAGTCTCACACCAAGTGCTCCAAAAGAAGTCACTTAATGCTCACAGAAAGCTCAGGATGAAACATAAGATGAAATCACTTGTTCTCAGAAACCAAACACAGTAAATATACTGTTTGCCATATCCAACACCACCTAAAATATCTATTGAAAGATAAGTGACCATGTAATATCCAAGAAACTCTAGTGACAGTAAGACAAAATCTTCTAGTAAGGAACATAAATACAGATAGAGTTGAATGCTGTTGTCCCAACAACATACAGGACTTCATAATTTAAGTACCACAACTTTGTTACTTTTCAACATTCCTCTTGTATGTTTTACCTTCATATATATCTTTTAAATTCTTTCTTTTTTTATATATAAATAATGGGGGATCCACAAAAACCTTCAAAGTTATGCGGTACATCTTAAACATGTTCCAATACTTAACTATAACCTCCCTTATAAATGTAGTATCACGACTGTATTCCAAACAAAGTGTTTTAAGAAATGGTTTGTTATCCAAACTACTAATAGATTGACCCTGTGCCTGTATAGGCTACCGAGTATGATTACCTGCATTTATAATAGTAACATATCTCTCTCCCCATCCAGAAATAACATCAGTCCTAGTCTCATTCAACAAAGAATTTGGATAACCTCTTTGGAGAAACAAATTCTTTATAAACTCAAAATCATTACACTGGAAAGTCATACATGCTTCCCACATAAACTGAACGTTAAAAATACTCCTTTTCTGATGGAAGGGGTGTTCACTAGTAAAATGCAGGTAGGCATTAGAATAAGTGGGTTTGCGATATATTCTAGAAATGAGTTTATTATAGCCACTATTTTTGTAAATAGCGACATCCAAGTATTATAATTCATTATTATGAATTGGATATTTGTAATTCATTATTATGAATTGGATATGTAAATTTAAAAAACATATCTGTATTCCCCATATATTTAATGAAATCCAACTATTCATATTTACTACATATCCACAATATACATATGTCATCCAAAAATCTGGTATATAAGTGATAGTCTGAAAAATGGAGAGCTCATTATAAAGTTTAGTTCCCAGGTATATAATAACAAATTAGCAAAGATGGGGGCACAAGCTACCCCATTACTACTCAATTATTTAGCTTAAAAAATTCCCTTCATAATAAACAAAATTAGTTCTTCTAGAACTACCTCCATAAATTCATATAAATCTCTAGTATTTCTCTGTACCAAAACGTTACCGTTGGTAAGAGCTTATTCAAACTACAACAGCCCCTGATAGTGTGGTATAAATAGGTCCACTGTGTCAATAGCAACAAATAGAATATGATCTTTGAAGAAAATACTATTACACCTACCCCAAAAAATCATAAGAATGCTTGAGAATATGGGTATTTTTACTAAAAAAAAGGTTTTAGTTTTTTACCAATATATACTGCCAGTGGGTAGGTCTTAGACCCACTGGTGGTATCAATTAAAGGAAGGAGAGAACTGTTGACATCTTTGTATATTTTGGGAATGCCTTTATTACTGGAATATATGAATGTTTCATAGAAAGAAAATTAAAAGCGTGTAATTTAATTACTTGATGTAATAAATCTTCCAGCAGATCATCAATATTCTTGCATGCTATATGAAACTTGTTTTGAGAAACTGTAGAGTAAGTGTCTCCTGAATATAAGGCATTCATTATCCTACCTATATAGTAGACATTAAAAATAAAAAATATATATTTTTACTCATTATATAAAACTGGGAATGCTTTGAAAAAATATGTACCTGATATTTTCTATGAGTGTAGTAATTCCCAAATGTTTATTAACTATTGTTTTGTCTGTAGTTACAAGTTCTGTATTTTTACTAGATGTTTGTTAAACTCTAATTTGTCTGTACTGGAGCTTTTCTCCCCAGGCCTCTGCTGAAAAAGGACCTCTGTTCAGTCAGACTTTCCCAGTAAACAAATATAAAATAAATAAATAATAAATGTCTTATGCCAATTGTAAACATAGGTTCAACTTAACTGTTGAAGAAAAATAGTTGCTTTCTGATTTTGTTTGTAACAAGGAGATTTTGTATTATGAAACCAGATAAGGGGGAGGGTATAGTTATAATGGATACTGTTGACTATATAGCTAGCATATTGAATGCCTTATAATCATGAGACACTTACTCTATAGTTTCTCAAAACAAGGTTCATATAGCATGCAAATATTTATGATCTGCTGGAAGTCATAGGTTCACACTCCACAAAACTCTCAAAATTCTGTGGCAAATGATATAACAGTGGGTTAATACTCTTCTTTTTTTAACAAATTCATCCTACAACTAGGGGTCTGTACGTTCAATACAATACCTAAACTGATCTTCTCCAAGCATAATTTAAGATCAATAAGGGTCTGACTAATGCCAAAAATACTTGGAGTACAAAGGCAAACCTTTTTTTAAAAATGGAAAAATGGACGTAATCCAAACAAATATTGCTACAATTAAATACATTAAAATTGTCCTGTTCATAAATAACCCCCATCAGAAATGAACAGGTAAATGTCTGAAGGTGGGGGTAGGTTTACACCATTTACTTCTTACCTTTTTATTCCCCTTCATCTTCCTCTCCTTCCTCTTGTGGTACTTGAGAAGGATTCTAAGTGAGGCACATTCTTGTCCATTAATCTGTTGGAGAGTCACAGCATGGAAACTCTAAAGGGTCATCTAGTCGTGGAGATGGATAAGCCATTTCATCATCCCTAGGGGATTTATATAAGTATTATCAGAACTAAAAACCCTGGCATCTTTCTCAAAACTGTTGCCATCTTTATTAACAGTATTGTGGGTCACAGTTCTAGTATGGGACATAGGATAATTTTTGATAATATTCCTTTTTATCCCTTATGAGTTTTGTTTCCTTTTTTTTTAGTGATAGAACATTTCTCATTAACTTGTGCCACTATATTATAAAATTTATCCTTATAATCATCCAAAGAAAACAATAAATCTTTATAAATACATGTATTTAAAAAACTTAATTTCAGTGTACAACATTTTTCTATTATTTTCTCATTATATTAGATAAGGGCTCCCGTAAGTTCAACCCCTCCTTCTATCAAATATATGTAATACGTCCATGTAAAAAATACTACCATAAATAACATTGTTGGGGTATATAAATACCCGTAAATATTTTGGAACTTGTTTTCTAACCAAACATTCATTCAAAAACAATCTAGCAATAAAGAACAATACTTGGTTCCTGTCTTATTTAACTTAATATTTTCTATAGAAGACATAGTTCTTACATTTTGCTCCTTGTCACTGAATGAGAAATTCATATTCAACCACTGTTAAAATCTCCAGATGCAAATTTTTCAAAGTTGTAAACATCATTACGTCAGTGTTCCTGGTGGTGGTTAGAAACCAGAGAATGAATGGAAGCATTACCATCCTAATAAGCCGAAATGGGAATTTCTGTCCATGTCGTGGTTCTAAAACTGTAACCATTGTCATTCAATGCTTCCTGTTTGCCAGGGATATTTGTAGACTCCATATTTGGAGATGAACCAATATGAATAGGAGTGATTGACTCAACAAGCCAAGCAATCTAGTAAGTTCACCAACCAGATCACCATGGTCTAGTGTTTGCTGTTTCCCCTCTCACTGTCTACATGGCCAGAAGACATTGGGGGGGGGGGGTCACCACTAACAATAAACTAATAACTCAAAAAAGTGGTCTAAGCAGAAAACAAAAAATGAATCACACCAAGCACTCCAAAAGAAGTCGCTTTCTACTGACTGAAATCTCAGGACAAAACACAAGATGAAATTACTCTTTCACAGTATCCAAACATGGGCCGATCTTGTCTCCTGAATCTGATTGACTTCTTCGAATCAGTCTCCAGAGCTGTGGATGAGGGTAAGGCAGTCCACACAGCCTATCTGGACCTCGCCAAGGCCTTTGACACCATCCCCCACTCTGGAATCATAGATAAACTTACTAAGCTGGGAATAAATCCCTACATCACTCGATGGGTTGCTAACTGTCTTACTGACAGAACCCAGACTGTAAAAGTAGCCGACTCCAAATCCAGCTCCAGCCAAGTGACAAGTGGAGTACCTCAGGGTTCAGTCCTGGGACAACTCTTGTTTGGCATCTACTTCTCTGAAGTACAGGCCAACACTAAGGGACTCTGGCTAACAAAGTTCGGAGATGACTGCAAACTGGGAGCCATTATTGAATCCCCAAATGATGTGGATATTCTACAAAAGGTCCTTACAGAAACAGATTCCTGGTGCCAGAGCCATGGGCTCAAGCTTAATGCCAAGAAATGTATAGTTATCCCCTTTGGAAAAAAACATGTACCCATGAATTACCACATAGGTGGCAGGACACTAAACATCGAAAGTGTGATGAGAGACTTAGGGACACAGGTGGACAGTGGTCTCACTTTCGATAACCACATTGCCACAACAGTCATGAAATCCTTCTATGTGGCACACCTCATCACTAAGGGCTTTTCATCCAGAAAAAAAGGAGGTCATTGTCCCACTGTACTCATCCCTCATTAGACCCATTATAGAGTATAATGCCCCATTTGCTATGTACCTCACAAAATATCTGCAACAGCTGGAAAGGCCACAGAAATACCTCACTAAAAGAATCACAGGCCTAAAGCAGATGCCATATACTGACCGTCTAAAAAAACTCCAGCTATACTCTGTGGCATATTGTCTACTCAGAGGTGATCTCTGCTTAACATACAAGGCCATGTCAAACCCTGAGCTGTTGGACATGCTCCACTTAAAGAAATCCCAATCCCTCAGAGCCACACACTCCAGGGATCTAAACCTTGTCATCACAATGAACAAAACATGCTGGAGGGATAGGTTCCTGACTGAGAGACTCCCCATACTCTGGAATAGACTGCCCATACATATCAAGCAGAGCGCCTCATTGGCCCTCTTCAAAAGGAACCTTAATGATTGGATGGGAGATAGGAAATTCACCCCGGGGATCATGTCAGTTGCCCTGCTAGACAGGGGCCCGGAGAAGTAAATATTGTGGGAAGAAATATCCAGGGAATTGTTATGGCTAGGCTTGCATAGGCCCTAGGGCCAATAGCCTAGTACCAACCTATGAACACAGTGAATACACTGTTCACCATACCCAAACCCTGCTAAAATAGCTACTGAAAGGCAAGTGGCCAGGTAAAATCCAAGATATCCACTGACACTGAGTCAAAATCTTTTAATAAAGAACTAAATCTCTCCCCAAAATACAACTTAATTTATACCACACTACACAAAATCATTATTCAATTAATCTGTTAAGAATAATAAATTAGTTAAAAAACAAATGATCCATTATGGGTAAAGCTCATTGCTAAAAACATTTTAAAATCAAATATACTATGTAAGCATAATAATCTATTATACCATGATCCCCCCAAAACGTGCACGCTGATTGGCCAGCGTGCCCGTTGTAAATCGAGTTATACTAATGGAAAAAGGTCCGGTCGCCCGGACTTTTTTCCATTAGTATAACTCTTTAAACACTGTCTCGCTATGTTAAATGGGTTTAACATGGCGAGACAGTTTAAAATAAGCAACAGAGATCTCCGTTGCTTATTTTAAAGCTGTCTCGCCATGTTAAACCCATTTAACATAGCGAGTGTTAAAAGCAACGGAGAAAGCAAGATCTCCGTTGCTTTTTAGTGTCTCGCTATGTTAAATGAGTTTAACATAGCGAGGCAGTTTAAAAATAAGCAACGGAGATGTCCGTTGCTTATTTTAAAACTGTCTCGCTATGTTAAACTCATTTAACATAGCGAGACACTAAAAGCAACGGAGATCTTGCTTTCTCCGTTGCTTTACAACTCTGATGTACTGCGCAGGCGCCGCAGTACATCAGAACTGCCGATGCCAAGACATCTGCGGAAGGGCAGTAAACAGGCATTATACTATGCCATTATTTAAGAAAAGTAATAGTTTCTTTTCTTAAATAATGTCATATATAATAGCAATAACCACTTCTGGGTGTGGGTAATGCTAAATTTACCCAAGGGTGGTTTTGTTTGGTCCTCGGGCAGCCTCGGGACCAAACCACGCCAACCGTGGGTAAATTTAGCATTACCCACACCCAGGCGTGGGTTATTGCTATAATATAACAATGTCATTCTATTTTCAAAATGCAAAAAACAAAATTATAAGTTAATGATTCACAATTTTGCAGATCTTAAGTACTGGTGCAATAGATGTTAGATCATTTAAACCTGGCTCTTTATTGGCTCCCAGGGATAGTTACCAAACTAATGCCCTGTACTCCAATATATTTTCCCACTGATCACCCCTTGGGTCTTTGAGTATTTGTTTAAGAACAAAGAATCCAATAACAAAAAATCCACACGGAGTGAATGCTCTGCAATGAACAGCAATACGAAATAAAAACACAAACCAGATGCTCGCAGAGCAAAACAATGGTGGGGAAACAAATTGCTCCAAAGATGAAAATCTGCTCAAGGATCCTAAATCTAAACTCATGGTCAGGTCCACACCTATATAATATGCTTGACAGGAGGTGCAGGATTTAGCATCCTGCACCTCCTGTCAAGCATATTATATAGGTAAAACCAACCGTATATTGAGGGATAGGATGCGTGAACATGTGTACCATATTAGAAAAGGCCATTCCTTTAATGCCCTTGCCAAACATACTATTGAATGTGGACCCGACCATGAGTTTAGATTTAGGATCCTTGAGCAGATTTTCAGGACACATAGAAGGGGTGATATTGAAAATTATACGGAGAATCGTGAGATCAATTGGATTATTAAGTTTAGGGCTGATTTACCCCCTGGACTTAATGGTAGGGTTCCCCTACGCCCATTATTAAAGTCCAGGAGACTTAGAACTTTTAAATAAGTTGTTGCTTATTTTAGTTGGTTTTATTATTGTTATTTTTTAACAATTATGTATTATGTAAGGCAGCCTATATACAGTATGTCTCTTTAAGTGAGTTTATTCTCTTGGCGCCTTTTTATGTATTTAAATTAACTGCTTTCTTGATTGTTTTGTAATACGGTCTGATGAAGCTATCTCAGTGAAAGCGCTCACCGCATTTTATTCGAATAAACCTGTTTTTTACCATTTTGAAGACCTGGGACTTTTTTATTCTTTGGACTAACGTACATCTTTGGAGCAATTTGTTTCCCCACCATTGTTTTGCTCTGCGAGCATCTGGTTTGTGTTTTTAAGAACAAAGAATGTTTTCTCTCCTGAGGTTCAGTGTGAATGAGGTTCGGTGAGCAGGAAGTGACTTCTTTTGGAGCACTTGGTGGGATTTGTTTTTTAGTTCCTGCTTATAACACTTTTTTACAATTCATCCAGTCTCCCTAGACTAACCTTTACAATTCATATGGAGTAAATTCAAAGGATAATCCACATTCAAAAATCTTCCAGTGAAAATGGCACTTGTGTTATGAAAATGTACTTCATTCTCAGTCATTCTGATGACTGTTAAAGTGACTTTTAAGTATAGTTTCTTTTCATTTATGAGTGCATACTATTAAAATTTAAATATACACTACTGTACTGTTTTCTTAAAAATTCCTTTACTGAGTACACATTTCTCATCTTTAAACATTTCCAGGTCTAAAAAAAAACAAAGTGTCATCATAATTCCAAGATGGCTTATGTGTCATGTGACTTTCTAAGGTTATTTGATAAACTCAGTCTGATGAAGTCACGTTTGATTGAGAAAATCGCTTACTGTGTTTTATTTAGTTTTGGTTGTCTATGTTATTATTATTGTGAGAAGTTGCTGCTTCTTTTGGAGTGTGTATCTGTGTGTGTATGTAGATGTATATTTTAAGAGTCAACAGACTATGAAGTTTTCAAGAAGGCGTACTGACTACAAAATGTCTATATTTTTGTTGTAAACCTTGTAATACAAAGCATTGATCTCATACCAGAATCAAAGTATGTTTAGTAATTTATTCTAGTGCCACTTTTACTAACTGAACAGGAAAATGGATGATTTTTTTGAAGGATACATGCTGTTCAGTGTCATTTATGTTTTACATTCATGATCACCCTGTATATAGATAAACCAAGTGCCTTTATGTTACTGCTACTTTTCCAACCTGTTCCTCTGGAATTTCAGTTCGATTAATCTGATATGTGTTTAATGAAAGTTCATGCAAACTAGAATGCTATGGCAGCAATCATCAAAATGCATTACAATATTTGTTTCCTCACTTCTAGCAAAAAAAAAACTATGCTTCTCTTATGAATTCTGGTAAAATTATTCACTTCAGACATTTTCAAAGAAATAATTATACCAATTACCTTCAGAGGACTAAAAGATAGCCGAAGGTTGACTACCAAAGTGATAGAGTAGAAATATACAAAGTTGCCAAGTTGCCAACTAAGTTTCATTATTCATCCATGCAACAGAATCAGATACTGAAAATCTCCTCAGGCTTTGAAGTATGCTGTTTTTTTTTAAGCTGATGTATTTCTCATTTTTTTGTGACAAAACTACAATGAAATAAGTGAAGAAAAATATAACTTGACAGATATAATATCTAGCAGCACTTTGCTGGAAATCAGGACTGCTCCTTAAGTGGTATGTAGCTCAGGGAAAGCAAATGCTTGTTAATAATGTACTGTGTATATTCAGGTGAACTCTAACAAAAAATGCGTACTTTACCGAGTCTTAGGAGTTCAAAAGATGCCCCAGACACCGTTTTGAATTACATTGCACATATCAGAAATATAACTGCTGGTCTTATTTTGATATGCTAGAGAATCACAAGAGAAAAAAAAAACAAAACAAGAACCAACATAAAACCTATTTTATTTCATAAATCATAGGCTATCTTCATTCCACTGGCCAGTTTATGCTGCATGCTTATCTTGACAACATGCATTTCAGAACCAGCTGCAAATATGCTTTTTACATCCCTGTCATACATCTGAAAAATTGTGGATTTGAGATTTATAAATACAAATCCTATAAAGTGAATATATTTTGTATTGTTGTTGCAGGCTAATGAGTGGAGTGCACTGGGCAGAAACAGCTCTGTGGAACTAAAATTAAAAATAACATTGAGCAGTTCTGATATTTACACATAAGGAACACAGAATAAATACTATTTGGGATCTCCTCCAAGAAGAGACCACTGACCTGGTGAGACTAACCTGGTCAACAAAGGGTAAATAAATAAGTTTGAAAGGGTTGTGATATTTCATGTATGCTTGTGCACTTTGAGATATGAGTTCACCAACAGATGACTTGCAATGAAACAAAAATGTCTGCCATGGCAAATATATCAACAAAGCAAACTTCTATAGATATGCATTATAAGCTCATGAACACATAGAACTAAGATGTTAGCTGAAGAAAACCATTACAGACAGAGAAAGCTGACTGCACATGGGCTTCCTGTTGGAATTTGTAATATAATATAATGCTTTTTGCTCAAGCTTGTGCTAGCAATCTTAGCAACTGTACCAAAATGAAGCTTGAGATGCCATATTGTTAGACCAGAACTATGCACCTCCATTTTATTAATTTGTAGTGTTAGTCTTGCTGGGAATACTACAACTTTCAAAATTGGGAAATAACCCTAAAATGATCTCTGTGCTTCATCTCAAAATGCTGAGGAGTTGGCTGCAACAATTCTTGCTGATCTAGTTATGTTTATCCAGAGGCCCTTGCAAAGGTTTTCTTCTCAGTATGCTAACAGTGGGCTAACCCAGGACAATATAAACAATTTCACAGGAAAAGAATTGAGGATTGTCCTCATTTTATAAACAAAATGTGCAGTTCAACATCTGTCTCCTGTTTAGATAAAGAGCTGCTTGTTACAGAACTGCACTCAGAGGTTTAATGGAATGAGACTGAAACAGACCTTGCAGTGGCTGCTATAGGGAATGATGATACAGCTGTGCTGTCCGGGACTACATAAGACAAATGCTGAGAAGCCAGTTTAATGAGAGTATTGCAAAAATGTGTATTTTTTTAAAAGCTTGCATGGAGAATGGTGGTGGAGACTTAATTTATCTTACTGTCACTGCATACATAAATTACACAAATGAATACTCACTGTATATAAGAAGTTTGTGCGCCTATCAGTAAGAGATTAAAATGCATGGATAGAGAGAGATTATATTTTTGCATGTGCTGTGCTCTGTGTGTGTGTGCATGTGTACATACATTAGACCTCTCAACAGCAGTAAAATTGTAGACATTTACTCATTTCAGACTTGTTTGCTACAATGTATTGTCAGCAAGTGCATATAAAGTAAGTATGTGTGTGTGTGCATGCATGTGTGTGTGTGTGTGTGTGTGAAAGGGGCTTGCTAGTGCATGTGGATAGGGGTGTTAGTATGTTTTTGAGAGGAGCATGTCTGTGCTATGTGATGCCAGATGTAAGGCAACATGACATATAGTGGAACCATTCTTTCACGGGAAGTTCAGTTATTTATTTAATTTTTTTATTACTTGAAATAAGGATCTTTCATCTGATCATTTCTGGGAACACTATAATCCCACTTCTGTAGCATAGCTGAATAAAGCCTGGGCTATGACCCAGATGACTCCAGCTTGACTAGTGGCTCAAGAGGTGTAAGAAGCAGGGCAGGAATTCGCTTTGTTGTCTTGTTCACCATGGGAAAATAGAGATGTTTTCCCAAGACAACTATCTGTTTCCATACAAGTGGAGGCTTGCATGCACGAAGTAGCTCTGTGGCCAGGGGATGCTGTAGGCCTGGTGATGCCAAACCAGTTTCTACAGGTATCAAACGTCAGTGTTAAGGAACATATAACTGTTAGGGGGATAGACCACAAGATGTTTCTGTGGTTATGCATATGTCTAGGTCAACCACAAAAGTTTAAGACTATATTAGAAATGTCACTATATGCAAAACTGCTTGGGTAAGGGATGAGTAACATGTAGTACCTTGACCAAAATACCTCAGTCTAGGGGTTAAAACAAACTGGGCCAGAGAAGAAAGTTATCTACTTTCTATGGCATAAGAGAAGCAAGAAGGCAAGAAAGCAATAAGTGGGATAAAGCATCCTTATGGCTACCTGGAAGATGGTTTCTGTGGATGACTTGCACTATACTGAACTGGTTAAGTCTCAGATACAGTGGATGATCAGGGCACATCTAACTGGTAGTTCACTAAAATCAAGAAGACTGTTAGCCAGCTATTTTCTGTGGTGCAGGGATTGATTCCCTCTGCCTTCATTTAACTGCTGTGAGACCTTGAGCAAGCCCCTTAACTAGACACTACTTTGGAACAACTGGGAATATGAGAGAGAGTCATAGGTACATAATACAATAATGACCACTGGGGCCTTTTTAAGCCTGGTCATGCAACCCAAATGTATCCTATAAGTTATTGTGCCTTGGAGGTTATTTTAAAGGGACAATCCTATTGTTTAAAATTTGTGTCCAAACTCTTTTTCGAAAGGTCAGTAACAATGTTATTATCAGCAACAACCACTATATTGCATCATCATGAAGCCTTTCCTTCCCCTATCAGCTTTTTCTAGATGATTGCAGAGTATACTGTTCTGTTAATGTTTAAGTTCCCCATGTAAAACAGACAACTATTTTCTACTGAATTCTCAAGCGCTAAAAGTTTGAAATGTGATTATTCATAGAATGTCTTTTTTTCTATGAGTTATCCTGTAAATATGCAAGTTCTGAAATTATGTTGGAACTTGCTGCATGTGTAGAAGACAACTTACAGAAAAATTGCTGAACTGTTATTTCTTTCACTGTCAAGGAAAGACTCAAGCCATATGTAAATGAAAGAAAATGGTTGGGACTCAGGAAGAGCGAAAAATAGTTAAACCGATAGTCTATTACTTTAAAAATGCAACAAGCCCTGTAATTACATTACAGGTATATGCATGCTAAGTTACATAATGCTGTTCATCTGTCCTTTTGTTTTTGCATTTTGTTTCACTAATTGTCATTTACAAAGGCAGCAAGCCTAAAACATGATGTCTTTATAAAAGAGATCACTGAACTATGCAAAATAGTATAGTAATGCCAACAACCACTCCAATACATTTTCTAAGGACTCAATTTATTAATACACACAGAAACAAGGGCTTTCATCCATCCCTTG
This sequence comes from Protopterus annectens, assembly GCF_019279795.1. Classification (NCBI taxonomy): domain Eukaryota; kingdom Metazoa; phylum Chordata; order Ceratodontiformes; family Protopteridae; genus Protopterus; species Protopterus annectens. The sequence goes on along the minus strand of NC_056749.1, from coordinate 314,190,349 downwards.
TGGACTTCATCAGAATCAAAATAAACCAATCATTTTCTTCTTTTTATATGTTACAGCAGCATGTCATGATATTAATTAACTTAAAGGGGCTAGTCCCCGGAATAAAAACACCTTTCGTAGTATTCATAAAATTATAATCCTGGACAAACATACTTAATTAACAAAATGTTAAAACCATTTATTAAAATAATTCCTAAAAGAGTGTAAAAATGCCTTTTAAACAAGGATCCTTTGAAAAAGAACAAAGCTTTAGAAACTATTTGCCCTTATTGCCAACAAAAAATAAATTGATACTATAATATAGTTTCATTTATTCTTGGAGGATGACTAGCATTTAACTTAATTTGCCATTTCACTTCTCTTGCCTCCAATAACAATTTGCTGTCACCTCCCCTTGTTTCAAGAATTGCAAAAAGAAACTTATTATATTTTGGGCAACTTTTAGTATGTTTGTATAGTGCAGTGTTTTTGTTGAATCTATTATATAAGTGTTCATATATTCTTTTTCTCAAGTTCTGTTCAGTTTTTCCTACATAAAAAGCAGAACACCTTGAACACTTAGCAAGATAGACTATGAACCTTGTTGCACAGTTGCCAGTCTCAAACTCAACTTTCTCTTGGTTGTAGTTATCTAAAATTAAAAATTTTCCCTCGAGAATGTAACTATATTGGGGGCATGGAGTGGTTGCTGGTGTTACTATACTATTTTGTATTACTGGGTGTTTGAGTAACGTTGTTTTACAATTGTGGTTACAAATCATTGAACTAGCATTCCTGTACAGTACAAACATGATGTTATTTTTGTAAATATTTCTAATTTTCCATCAAAAAACTTAGCTATAGGATATGTAATAGACACCCTTGCATCCTCAATGGGGCAGATCTGGGAATTATTAAGATCTTTATGAATCTTGGGCAAGCCAAATATTGTGGGAATCATGGGATTAACCACATTCAAATAATTAAACTCTTTCAAAGTAATCTGTCCTAATAATAAGTCATTCAATTACATTTTGATTTTATATGTGATATTAAGTTAATTCTTAGAAATTTGCCTATGCACATCTGTAAATAACATCTTATCCATATAGGCAACTTTCTACATAGCAATCAACCTGCACCCCCCCCCCGTATCAAGCTTTATAAGTCAAATGACAAGAGATTTCAAGTGATATAACATTTCTTTTGCTTTCCTTGGAATGTTAAGCTCCCTTGCCCTTTAGTTATCACTTAAGATATTCCTTGGATCCAGTTCACAAATTTTTCCAAAGATTTATAACACCGGATGCAAAGCGGGGTTACAGGTACTAGAAACTCTCATATCAGATGCTAATGAAATTGGTCGATCAAAATTAACATTAAGGTTCAGTTTTCTTATGAAAAGTTTCATATTCATGATTGCTTCTGCAATAGTAGTCCTTCTACCAGGAATAAAGGAAAAATTCGTAGAAATTAAGACTTCAAATTCTGAATCAAAATAAATGAACTGAAATTATAAATGTTAAAGTCACCTATTGTGTTGGTTATAATAGAAGATAGTTTATCCAGATCCTTCTTCACTACTTCCTACTAACAGAAATTATGTTACCAATTCATCTTCGTCTATCTCCAACCCATTCTACAGTGTTGGGGAGGTGGGGCCATGCTCCATGCAGCCCATTGGTCCCTTAGGTTTCTGCCCTTCTCTCTTGGGTGTTCGGAGCAGCACGATGATGGAAAATCCAAGTGGTTACTAATGAATCCTCCTTCATAAGCCTGTTATTTATTGTTATTGTTGTTATAAATGGTATCCTCTGTGTTTACCCTGGGATATTTTTCTCCACTCTTGCAACAATGGAGAAGTAGGATATGCTTTAAAATTGTCAGTCAATCCTATCTCTCGCCAGCTTTTTAAAATTTTCTATTCCTCATTTGATTAATTTGTTCATCTATACTGGAAAAAAAATCTCTATATGTCGTAATTTATATTGTTCATACAGTAAATCTTTGGTAATGACATTATCCAAGATGTTAATGTTTCTCATAAAGTCTTTGATGAGTTTAATACTGTGCTTCCCAGGATTCCACTGAAAATGGGTCCATCTTGGCCCATTGGACTATCCTGGTAAACCAACTGCAAATAAATAAATAAGTCCATATATTCACATCCATGCTTATCAAAAAGCATTAAAAGTACTTTATGTAAAGGTGAATTTTTAATAAGACCTGTGAGATAACGCCACTTTCTAATCTAAGATCTTTAGAGATACCCTATTTGTTTTGACTGACTGAATGAGATATGTATTTTCAAGCTGGAGCTTACCTAGTTTTTATAAGTTTATAATCAAATTTGTTGTGTCATTCACTCAGGGTAGCCCCACAATTCATACCTCTGGACAAAGCCAGAAAGAATGGGGGGACAAAGGTACAAAAATAGGGATAGAATTTAAATATTGCTCTTATAAACTTAGGAAGTTGCTAGCATAACAGGTTTTGTATCATTACATATTTTCTGAAGGATATAAAGTCTGAAACTCAAATGTCTATTATTTAGTAATATTTAGTGACTTCAGTCTTCAATGATTTCCCGGAAAAGCACAAATTTTATGAGGAACACATAAAAAATCTGAGGCAAAAATCTGGACATTCTGTGAAAATCTGTACAATTGAGAGGTGTGGCCCCACTACATGGGGATTCCGAAACAAATTCATTTTGTCACTGCGACCATTAATTTAAATTGAATGTTTTAAAATTATTTAAGCAATTATCCTGTACAGTCATTCGTCACAAGGAAGATGCATTGTTACCTTTTGTAGTCAGGGACATTTCCACTCCCCTCGTTAGCTGACCAAAGGGGATACTGTTCTTATTGCCACTGCCTTCACTTACTACAGCTCCATTCTGGGTTAGGTTGTCAATCCTCCGCATTAACTGCTATACAAGCAGAGTGAGGTTATGAACAGTTTAATGTAAATCCACCATATCCACATCAGGAAGAAAAGGCTGAGAAGCAGTAAAAGCTCCTAATGACATTGTGGTCTTGACCAGGCAAACTGCAGAAACTCCCAAACGTACCAAACTAGCAATGATACAAAAAAAGAACACGATTCACTTCACTTTAATACCATTTAATTAATAAGCGCTTTCATCTTTATAAATAGCAGATTTCTTTAGATTAAAAACACATCAAACAAGGATCTTTTTTATACGATATAAAATGTCACATGATCCAGTTAAAAATGTTTAAACTTTTAAAGTGTGACATATAAAAGTATTATAAACACACTCCTCTCCTTTTAAAATAAATATACCTTGCATCATAAAATGTCAAACTTTTATATTTCCAAGTGTTATATACAAAGATTGATAAATAACAAGAAAAAATATATATTTAGATAGATATAGATATAAAATGCTAAGGATTATAAATAAACAATGCTTGCTAAAAAAAGATTCATCATTACCCTACCTCACAAGTGACTTTAGTTTTAGCATATATGTAATGGAAGGAATTTCATTATCCGTGGCCAACAGTCAGCATTTAAGTGCAGTTGCTGGGTTAATGCCTTAATCCTTCATCATGCCCATAGTAATGCATTGTTTTTTTTGGTTAACTGGCACCTGGTCGGGACTTTCCTGTTTGCCTACCTTGTACCCAGGGAGGATTGAGTTCCTCTGTGTCCCCGACTTGAATTAAAGATGATCAGACAGCAATCAGATGAAAGAATATCATAGAGAAGGCTTTCACTGTTTTATGCAATCTGCAACCCAGTGTGCACAAATGACAGTCACCACATACACCTAAGTTCAGGGAAATAAATCAAAGTAGTGACATTGGATAAAGGCTTTCAACTGGAAGACAGAATTAACAGAGTACAGGGTAATTTCTCTGAATCTCCCTGGAAGTAACATTAATTACACCTCTAATTTATAGAACTTGGCTTGTCTGGCATTATGGGATGCTAAATGCCTGAGCGTAAGGAAAGACCACAATTTCAGCAGTTCCCCTTTGAATGATAGCAGTGACTGAGCATCAGGATGTGGGGAAAACAAGGAGCTGAATGTGATCTTGCTAACAGACTATACAAAATATACAAAATAAAATCAAGGATAAATTCTTTTAGCACACTGGGGCACAAATTGATGTGGGAATCTGCATGCTGGTTAATGTATAGCCATCTCATTGTGTTGTTTCTCTGTGAATCTCAACCATAGTAATAGGTTGTGGTGTCACTGGTCTGTAGCCTGCCCATCTTTAGGTACAAGATGCTGCTGTAGTCATCCCTAGAAATAGTGAATCTGCTTTTTAAATGACCAAAATAATAAATGGGAAGGGAATAAGTACTGATGAATGCAAAGCCTGAAAGATTCTCCCTGAATTTTAATGTCTCCACCGGACTCTGTCAATACAACCAGGAAATGGACACCTACAAGAAATGTGGTTATTAATTTAGAAAATAATTGATTTACTACTTTCACCATAATAATTAGAACAATTTACATAATAATGCACTTAAAAGACAAGAAGGCAAAGAAAAACAATGGCCATAAATGAACAGCCGTAGTTACTACTTGTGATTGTGTTAGTAGTAATCCCTAATAAGAGGAAATAAATATCTTGGTAGTCATTATCTACAAGGACATTTAAAGAAATCAATCCTTTGTACATTTTATATATATTATCTGTGTATGTATATATTTATGTGTCTGTGTACACACACACACACACACACACACACACACACATATATATATATATATATATATATATATATATATATAGAGAGAGAGAGAGAGAGAGAGAAATAAAATTCAAAACTCCAGATTGATGGAAGAAATAGACTCTCAAACTATTTAGCACTGTCCTTTCTAATTTACTCTAAAAGAAACTTCATCATAAACATAAAAAAATTATTCCAAAATGTTTAAATATCCCTCTAAAAATGTGCTAAACCAGTCAATGAATACCTATACACTACTTCCCATAATGACACACTCAGCGTAACAGGAAGTAATAAAACCACAGGAAAAAATTTATCCAATAGAAATTTATCAATCAATCACCCCACACCCCATGCTAATTATATATACCAACTCCAAGATCGCACAACAGTGGAGAAATGGCAAATTCCATCCTACAGTATTTTGAGTTTTCAGTATTTTTGGATTTAGTCTTTTGGTTTTTCAGTCTTCTGAAGCAGACCCGTGTGTGTGTGTGTGTGTGTGTGTGTGTGTGTGTGTGTGTGTGTGTGTGTGTGTGTGTATGTATATATATATATATATATATATATATATATATATATATACACACACATATATATATATATATATATATATATGTGTGTGTGTGTGTGTGTGTGTGTGTGTGTGTGTGTGTGTGTGTGCGTGTGTGTGTGTGTGTGCGTGCACGTGAGGGTTTGTGTGTGTGTGCATATGCGTGTGTATATACACACCCAAACAGAATGGGTAGATAGGACAGGCAGAAATGGAAACACCACACAAAAAGGTTAGGGGGAGAAGAATGGTATGGGATGGGGATCAAGCATTTTTGAAAAGCTGCCCTTTTTTTCTCTTTTGTATTTGCAAGAAGAGTTGAGGGGGAAGGTGTAAATAGGAAGGATATAGAGATGGCAGCAAGTGCAGATATACCAATAGAGAAGGCAGACTGACTAAGAAGACACTGTTACAAATTTGCGGGGAGACCACAAATGAGCTAGACAAATGGAGGACAGTTGGTGACAGGGAGGATTGGACTTCAAATGGGGACTGGAAAGGGAACACCATAATTCATGTTGGATAGGGTAGGTTGACATCATATTGTCAAGATGCACACTGCCACACTCAGCCAGAAGTCTGTCATCTCTGAGTCTTCCCTCAAGAGTGGGATCAGTGGCTGCTGATCTACTGGTTAGAGCAAGTCATCTGTATGACTCTGCACATTGCACAAGGATGTCCTTCATGTTGCCAATGTGGGTGCAGTTTTGACCCAGCAAGGCCATCACCAGGGCTTCCACCTTCTGTCAGGTGATCTACTTGGATGGGATACCCCTGGGGATGCTAATTGATTAAATCCACACAATAGGGAAACAGCACCAGTGGGCATCATCAAGCCCTTCAAGTTACCACTCTCCTCTCAGAAGATGACTGTTGCTACCCTGCAGACAAGTGGGCCTGAAGACTTTTGGGAACGAAGCTGGGAATGATAAGAAATCTGCACAGAATGACCATTGATGTGGGCAACATCATCACCAGTATCATCACCATCATCATCAATCCCTTTTGCCCATTTTTCTACATGGGGTCGGGGTGTCATGTTAACTGTCACCATCTCTCTCAATTCAATGCCACACTCTTACCTTCTTCGACACTCAGCCCGATACTGTTGCAGATCTCCTCTCACACAATCTATCCACCTCTTTGCTGGAAGCCCTCATTTCCTCTTGCCTTCTTCCTGTCTATCCCAAATATTCTTCACCAGATTGCCGTCTGCTTTACTGCACATCTGCCCATATCACCATAATCTGTTCTCCCTGATCTTTTCTGCAATTGGAGCTACTTTGGCTTCTGCTCTTATATCCTTATTTCTCTCTCTGTCCCACAGTGTCCATTTTACTACCTGTTTCAGGCACTTTATTTCCATAACCTCTAGCTTCCTCAGCTGCTCTGCCTTTACTGCTTTCTGTACCACAGAGTAGTACTGGTCACACCACTGTTTTGTACACATTACTTTTCAACTTCTTTGGCATTCTTCTGTCATACACTACCCCTAACACTGTATGCTAGTGGGCTGCAGCCCCTCTGATTCTAGCTTTGACCTCTTTATTCAGAATTCCCTTATCCTCAACCACCCCTCCCAGACGCTTGAAGTTGTTAACCTGATCCACTAGGTTCCCTTCTATCTTAGTTCTCAGCTTCTTCTGATTTCCCCAATTTGCTACCTTTACCACTATCTTATCTGTTCTCAGTTTCATCCCATGCAGACCACACTTTATAACACATGAACATATATGGAGAGAGAAACAGAATGAAAAAGAGGTATGGGAAGTTGAATCTGATAGAGAGAAAATCATTAGCGTGACCTACACTGGTTGATGGTACAGTCCCTGGAGGTGTCAAATGGAGTTAACTATGCAATGACAAATCGAAATCAAGACAGGGGCCTTACGCAAATGTACTGCAGAACTATGCGCACCACTAGGGACAAGATAACATGCCAACTAACCAGTCACCCAAGTATAGGACGAGTGTACATTCCATGAGTGCCAATCAGTAGGGTGATGGTTGCGGGTACTTCTTTGAGTGTGGTAGGAGGTGGTGGTGGGAGAAGTATAAACTGAACTTGACAGCTAACAGGTTTGCTACAATTTTCAGGCTGGGTGTAAGTAATGCCAATCATAATTAACTTGGCATATTGCTCCGCATTTTCCCTGAGGTTACAAACAAAATAAAATTATGGTTATATTTCACCTGGAGGCTATCTTTGCCTCATAGTTTGCTTTGGCAGATTTCACCAGCTCTCTAATTTGTTTAGATGGGTGAGTGCCTTTTTGCATTGTTTTGTCTGTTCCTTCTTGGCTTTGGAGAGGATTTTTTCCTTCTGTTGAATAGCCTGTTTATACTAGGGGTCCACCATGGTGGTTTATTTTTGCCAGTAATCGTAGGTTTGACTCTGACAGGTACTACCTCTTCTGTGTAGCTATAACTGTGATTGTAGAGTGCTTTTATATACAGAGTAGCCCTCAGTGTCATCTGAGTTTGGAGGGGCATGGAAGTTTAATAACCTGCCACATAGTTTAAGGTAATTGTCATTAGCAAAAGTTCTTAACAGGTTTGGAGTTTGATGGGGGTTCTATGTTAGTTTTAATATAAAAAGAGACAATTTTATGGTCAGATCTTATCAGGGGGAGTTAATGCATGGGAGAGAGCAGCAGCTACCCATGTTCATGAGTAGTAGATCTAGGATATTTGCTCAAGTTTGGGTGCTAACTAGTTGCTCCAGGGTGTTTGTGCTGAAGTCCAAAAACCTCTGAGCAAGTGAATTATGGGTCATATAAGCCTTCTGGGTTATGGAGGGGTAGTTGAAGTCACCCTTAAATATGCTGTCAGGTTGAATGTGAAGACATTCCAGTAGGTTTAGGTAGGAGGTGTGGTTTCACCTAAGGGGTTGCTCCTATGGTTAGTTGAGCATGGAGAAGCTCAAGTGCATTATTTTGTTGGACCAGTCTATCAGTGTACTTGTCCTTTATGAACACTGTAACACCTCCTCCCTTTGTTTTATCCTGAGCTGAGGGGGATCATAATGTATTGAAGGCATTGGGAAATCATTCTAGGTTGTGCAACTAATAAATGAAGGTAAGGCATCTAGGTCCAAGAAATTCATTGTTCCACTGTATTCAGCATTCATCAAACCTGTCATGGAGTACAATGCTGCCTTTGGTATGTACATAACCAGGCATATCCAACAAATGGAACATCCTAAGAGGTTCATCACTAAAAGAATACAGGCCATAAGTAACACATCCTATGTAGAACACCTCAAAGCCATATCCCTGTGTGCTGTTCCCTACAAGCTTTCAAGTGGAGACCTATGCCTGGCATACAAGACATTGTCAGACTACCTTGATGGGCCTCCTGCACATCTCCAAAACCTGTACTAGGCTCTGTTGGAGAGACAGGTATGTATCCCAGAGACTAATCCATCTCTGGGACAGGCTCCCCATCCATGTGAAACACAGTTCTTTCCTAACCCATTTCAAGTGTAATTTGGATAACTGGATTGGGAAACAGTAAATTCACCACTGGTTAGGCACCTATGTCTCTGACACAGGCAGCCTGTAAATGGTTCATCTCCCAGGCTTTTGCTTGCAAATGTTTTATTAAACAAGCTCCTGCTTATGGTTATCAAGGATACCAGAACTTGTTAAAGAACTGGGATGCATGGCTAGACTTAAAAAGGCTAAAATGGTCATTAGCCTTATACATACCTACAAACCTATGAAAGCATTCTATCTGGCTCTTATAATTTGAAAACGCAACTCCAGTAGATCTAAAGAAGTCTTAATTCTCCCTTACTTTTGTTTATTGTAATTATAAAACCAGATACCCCAACAAACTCGAAAAAAACACTTTAGAATTTTTCAAAGACAAATTACTTTATACTTACACTAAGTGATGGTATACAAAGTTTCAAAGCCCCCTCAAATGCAGATAACACAGACTGCTATGCAGAGGTGTACACCGATGTCCTGCATAACTACTTAAGCAGTTGTATAGAATCAGCTGTACTTGAGTGGATTAAAACCAGGTCTTGCCAAAAAAACAAGCCACCCTGGTGGACCCCTAGTATAAACAGGCTATACAACAAGAGAAAGAATCTAATATCAAAGAACAAGAGGGAACTGGCTCAGCAGAGGAATTCCCTCTCTAGTTTAAACAAACAAATTAAAGAGTTTGCCAAGTCCACCAAAGCTAATTATGAAGCATAAATACTCTCCCTAGCCAAGGATAATTACAAGGCATTCTTTAACTACATCTGAAATCTAAAAGGGAATACGCAGCTATGTGCTAAACTGGTTATGGATGGCACCACCCATACTCAACCGGAGGTAATAGCCAACCTGGTAGCTCACAGATTTGAAGAAAATTCACCCCTCTGTCCCCTCCAGTCATCCCCCAAAGTATACCTGTCACCATTCCAAAGCCTATTATCTCAAGAAAGCAGGTCATCTCTGTACTATCCAAGGCTAAAAACATGGCATCAATGGGACCAGACAACATCCCAGGTTGCCTTTTAAACAACTTAAAACATAACCTAGCAGACCCACTTGGATCCCGGTTTAACCACAGCCTGAGAACCGGCTATGTTCTGCTGGAACGGAGGACAGCAACAGTAATCCTTCTGCACAAAGGGCCACTATTAATTGGCCCTGAGAATTATAGGCTCATAAGCTTGACTCTCATCTACAAGGACATGGAAAGAATCATTATGGACCTTATTGTCAAGGACATAGGTAATCTCCAAACTCTGGAACCAACCCAGAATGGATTCATTAAATAAAGGTAGATCATACTTGTTAAAAATGGTTGACTTCTTTGAGAAAGTCACCAAGGCCCTGGACAAGGGAAAGACAGTGCATACCACCTATCTTGACCTAGCCAAGGCATATGACACTATCCTGCACTGAGCTATTATACAGAAACTCTCCCAATTGGGAAGTAACCCCTATATAGCCAGATGGGTAGCAAACTGGCTCACCGATAGGACACATACTGTCAAAGTGGGTGACTTCAATTCTCGCAAGAGACCAGCCACCAGTGATGTACCACATGGTTCTGTGTTGGGCCCCTTATTGTTCTGAATTTATTTCTCAGAAATCTAGGCAAACTTGGATGTCCTATGGCTGACCAAGTTTGCTGATGATTGCAAATTGAAGCGATCATTGAGTACCCCAGTGATGTTAATATAAAGCAAACAGGGTTAACACAGACAAAATATTGTTGCTAAAGCCATGGATTAATGCAAAAAATGCATTATTATTGCCTATGAGAAAGCTGACATCTCCGCTAAGTACATTATAGACAACACCCCTCCTAAGTGTAGACCCAGTGATATGTGATCTGGGTATTCAAATTGATAGCAATCTGAACTTTGACCACCACATATCTACAACAGTAAGGAAATCCTTCTATGAGGAACATCTTATAAGTAATGGCATCTCATCTAGATCTAAGGATGTCATAATTACATTATACTCCCTTTCTAGCTAGCCTGCTCTGTTACCTTCTCTTTTCTATTTCAGTTCACTAGCAAATGCATTGTCAGCCGTACTTTTCTGCTTTGTATATTGTTTTCCTTCTCTTTGGCTGCTTGCTGCTTCCTGGATCAACCCGCTCTGTTCAGGCTCACTCTG